>NC_090354.1:688288-770555 GCF_035084215.1 Heptranchias perlo
AGACCCTCCAACCTCAGAGACCCCCCCCACACAGAACCCCCCCACCCCACAATACAGAGACCCTCCAACCTCAGAGACCCCCCCCACACAGAACCCCCCCACCCCACAATACAGAGACCCTCCAACCTCAGAGACCCCCCACACAGAACCCCCCACCCCGCAATACAGAGACCCTCCAACCTCAGAGACCCCCCACACAGAACCCCCCACCCCGCAATACAGAGACCCTCCAACCTCAGAGACCCCCCACACAGAACCCCCCACCCCGCAATACAGAGACCCTCCAACCTCGGAGACCCCCCAGACAGACACCCCCTCCATACAGAGACCCCCCTCCCCCACTACAGTTTGCTCTTTGAGAGGATTAGGGCATCAGGTTTGAAGCAGGTCAGTTTACGCATTAAACTCACCCAGTGCGCTATTTCCTGGGAATGGCCCAGTTAAACTTCACTCCTGCTGTTCAAACCTGCACCTGATCCAGTGCAAGGGTCGTCACTCCTTCGGCTGCTGTACGAACAGCGGCCACAGGAGCGCCCTGTTACACACAAAAACAGTTCAAGCTCACAGTGCCTACAGGACAATTATCGGCAAAAAACAAACGCAGCCCAGGCAGATAAACCACAACAATAACCAGAAGAGAAAATCCCAGCCTCTGTTCTGTGGTAGACCCGCCCCCCATCACGGCCGCGGTGCTCCTGGGATTAACCCCCTCTGTTCAGGACTCTACCTTCCGTTTCCCTAAACCAACACCTCCTGATGTGGTTAAATTCATCGGCTGGATCCTCAGCTTCCTCCAATCTTCATTAAGAATTTCAGTCCGATGCCTGATCTTGTTGCGGTTCCAGATAAACATCTCCTTCACACAGAAAGGAAAAGGCAGTGGGTTAAAGCAGGCGAGTGAGAGATGCCCAGAATCTATCTGCACATGGCACGACTTCACATTCATCAGCTGACTGGATCCCAACCTCACCATTTAATTTATCATTAGTTCAAAGTGCACGGCAGGTCAGGTCAGGGTCAGGTGAGGTCAGGGTCAGGGTCGGATGAGGAGCAATTTTCTCACCCCCAGCCGCTCACTGCAAGCGGCTTTTCACCCAGAGACTGTGCGGAAAGTGCACTGACATCACAGCCGTCGTGAACACTACACACCCACAGATACCTTCACTTCATCCGCTCTGCGGAAGCGTTTCAGTTGTCGCAGACGCATGTATTCAGACTTGACCCGTTTCCGCCAGTCCATGGACATCTTGGCCAAAGGTTTATTCGGAGAAGCTGCAGATTCCATCCTGAGCCTGAAACCAGATCACAACAATCAGCAGAGTAACAGGGAGCAAGGGTGGTGCAAACGGGGCACGGCCTCAGGGCGGTGCGAACGGGGCACGGCCTCAGGGCGGTGCGAACGGGGCACGGCCTCAGGGCGGTGCGAACGGGGCACGGCCTCAGGGCGGTGCAAACGGGGCACGGCCTCAGGGCGGTGCAAACGGGGCACGGCCTCAGGGCGGTGCAAACGGGGCACGGCCTCAGGGCGGTGCGAACGGGGCACGGCCTCAGGGCGGTGCGAACGGGGCACGGCCTCAGGGCGGTGCGAACGGGGCACGGAGAGAGAGGGACAATGTTCACAGTGACCGTTAGTGAGTCAGGTCAAAGCCACAGACCCCTGGGAACACAGTCCGCCTGTGCCCAC
This sequence comes from Heptranchias perlo, assembly GCF_035084215.1. NCBI lineage: Eukaryota > Metazoa > Chordata > Chondrichthyes > Hexanchiformes > Hexanchidae > Heptranchias > Heptranchias perlo. The sequence continues at coordinate 689,973 of NC_090354.1, forward strand.
TCCCCCCCGGGAACACAGTCCGCCTGTGCCCACTCCCCCCGGCAACACAGTCCGCCTGTGCCCACTCCCCCCGGGAACACAGTCCGCCTGTGCCCACTCCGCCCGGCAACACAGTCCACCTGTGCCCACTCCCCCCGGCAACACTGTCCGCCTGTGCCCACTCCCCCCGGCAACACAGTCCGCCTGTGCCCACTCCCCCCGGCAACACAGTCCGCCTGTGCCCACTCCCCCCGGGAACACAGTCCGCCTGTGCCCACTCCCCCCGGGAACACAGTCCGCCTGTGCCCACTCCCCCCGGCAACACAGTCCACCTGTGCCCACTCCCCCCGGGAACACTGTCCGCCTGTGCCCACTCCCCCCGGGAACACAGTCCGCCTGTGCCCACTCCCCCCGGGAACACAGTCCGCCTGTGCCCACTCCCCCCGGCAACACAGTCCGCCTGTGCCCACTCCCCCCGGGAACACAGTCCGCCTGTGCCCACTCCCCCCGGGAACACTGTCCGCCTGTGCCCACTCCCCCCGGGAACACTGTCCGCCTGTGCCCACTCCCCCCCGGGAACACAGTCCGCCTGTGCCCACTCCCCCCCGGGAACACAGTCCGCCTGTGCCCACTCCCCCCCGGGAACACAGTCCGCCTGTGCCCACTCCCCCCGGGAACACAGTCCGCCTGTGCCCACTCCCCCCGGGAACACTGTCCGCCTGTGCCCACTCCCCCCCGGGAACACTGTCCGCCTGTGCCCACTCCCCCCGGGAACACTGTCCGCCTGTGCCCACTCCCCCCGGGAACACTGTCCGCCTGTGCCCACTCCCCCCGGGAACACAGTCCGCCTGTGCCCACTCCCCCTGGGAACACAGTCTGCCTGTGCCCACTCCCCCCGGCAACACAGTCCGCCTGTGCCCACTCCCCCCGGGAACACAGTCCGCCTGTGCCCACTCCCCCCGGGAACACAGTCCGCCTGTGCCCACTCCCCCCCGGGAACACAGTCCGCCTGTGCCCACTCCCCCCCGGGAACACAGTCCGCCTGTGCCCACTCCCCCCGGGAACACAGTCCGCCTGTGCCCACTCCCCCCGGGAACACAGTCGGCCTGTGCCCACTCCCCCCGGGAACACTGTCCGCCTGTGCCCACTCCCCCCCGGGAACACTGTCCGCCTGTGCCCACTCCCCCCGGGAACACTGTCCGCCTGTGCCCACTCCCCCCGGGAACACTGTCCGCCTGTGCCCACTCCCCCCGGGAACACAGTCCGCCTGTGCCCACTCCCCCCGGGAACACAGTCCGCCTGTGCCCACTCCCCCCGGGAACACAGTCTGCCTGTGCCCACTCCCCCCGGCAACACAGTCCGCCTGTGCCCACTCCCCCCGGCAACACAGTCCGCCTGTGCCCACTCCCCCCAGGAACACTGTCCGCCTGTGCCCACTCCCCCCCCCGGGAACACTGTCCGCCTGTGCCCACTCCCCCCGGGAACACTGTCCGCCTGTGCCCACTCCCCCCGGGAACACAGTCCGCCTGTGCCCACTCCCCCCGGGAACACAGTCTGCCTGTGCCCACTCCCCCCGGCAACACAGTCCGCCTGTGCCCACTCCCCCCGGCAACACAGTCCGCCTGTGCCCACTCCCCCCGGCTACACAGTCCGCCTGTGCCCACTCCCCCCCGGGAACAGAGTCCGCCTATGCCCACAGTCCCGCAGGAACACAGTCTGCCTATGCCCACAGTCCCCCGGGAACACACTCCATCTGTACCCACCGGTCCCCCGGGAACACAGTCCGCCTGTGCCCACTCCCCCTGGGAACACAGTCTGCCTGTGCCCACTCCCCCCGGCAACACAGTCCGCCTGTGCCCACTCCCCCCGGCAACACAGTCCGCCTGTACCCACTCCCCCCAGGAACACTGTCCGCCTGTGCCCACTCCCCCCCCGGGAACACTGTCCGCCTGTGCCCACTCCCCCCGGGAACACTGTCCGCCTGTGCCCACTCCCCCCGGGAACACAGTCCGCCTGTGCCCACTCCCCCCGGGAACACAGTCTGCCTGTGCCCACTCCCCCCGGCAACACAGTCCACCTGTGCCCACTCCCCCCGGCAACACAGTCCGCCTGTGCCCACTCCCCCCCGGGAACAGAGTCCGCCTGTGCCCACTCCCCCCCGGAACACAGTCCGCCTATGCCCACAGTCCCGCAGGAACACAGTCCGCCTATGCCCACAGTCCCCCGGGAACACACTCCATCTGTACCCACCGGTCCCCCGGGAACACAATCCGTCCGTGTCCACAGTCCCCCGGGAACACGGTCCGTCTGTGCCCACTGTCCCCCGGGAACACAGTCCGCCTGTGCCCACTCCCCCCGGGAACACAGTCTGCCTGTGCCCACTCCCCCCGGCAACACAGTCCGCCTGTGCCCACTCCCCCCGGGAACACAGTCCGTCTGTGCCCACTGTCCCCCGGGAACACAGTCCGTCTGTGCCCACTGTCCCCCGGGAACACAGTCCGTCTGTGCCCACTGTCCCCCGGGAACACAGTCCGTCTGTACCCACTGTCGCCCAGGAACACAGTCCGTCTGTGCCCACTGTCCCCAGGCACACAGTCCGTCTGTGCCCACTGTCCCCAGGCACACAGTCCGTCTGTGCCCACTGTCCCCAGGCACACAGTCCGTCTGTGTCCACTGTCCCCAGGCACACAGTCCGTCTGTGCCCACTGTCCCCAGGCACACAGTCCGTCTGTGCCCACTGTCCCCAGGCACACAGTCTGTCTGTGCCCACTGTCCCCAGGCACACAGTCCGTCTGTGCCCACTGTCCCCAGGCACACAGTCCGTCTGTGCCCACTGTCCCCAGGCACACAGTCCGTCTGTGCCCACTGTCCCCAGGCACACAGTCCGTCTGTGCCCACTGTCCCCTGGGCACACAGTCTGTCTGTACCCACTGTCCCCTGGGCACACAGTCCGTCTGTACCCACTGTCCCCTGGGAAGACAGTCCGTCTGTACCCACTGTCCCCAGGCACACAGTCCGTCTGTACCCACTGTCCCCTGGGCACACAGTCTGTCTGTACCCACTGTCCCCTGGGAAGACAGTCTGTCTGTACCCACTGTCCCCTGGGAAGACAGTCCGTCTGTGCCCACTGTCACCTGGCAACACAGTCCGTCTGTGCCCACTGTCCCCTGGGAAGACAGTCCGTCTGTACCCACTGTCCCCCGGGAACGCAGTCCGTCTGTACCCACTGTCCCCCGGGAACACAGTCTGTCTGTACCCACTGTCCCCCGGGAACGCAGTCCGTCTGTACCCACTGTCCCCCGGGAACACAGTCCGTCTGCACCCACTGTCCCCGGGAACACAGTCCGTCTGCACCCACTGTCCCCGGGAACACAGTCCGTCTGCACCCACTGTCCCCGGGAACACAGTCCGTCTGCACCCACTGTCCCCGGGAACACAGTCTGTCTGTACCCACTGTCCCCGGGAACACAGTCCGTCTGCACCCACTGTCCCCCGGGAACACAGTCCGTCTGCACCCACTGTCCCCCGGGAACACAGTCCGTCTGCACCCACTGTCCCCCGGGAACACAGTCCGTCTGCACCCACTGTCCCCGGGAACACAGTCCGTCTGCGCCCACTGTCCCCCTGGAACACAGCCTAAAGAACAACTTGCATTTATACAGCGTCCTTAACATATTAAAATGTCCCACTGCGTGTCATAGTGGTGTAATCAGAGAAAAATGGGCACCATGCCAAAGGAGGTGATATTGGTGGGGAGGTGGGGAGGGGGGCAACTTAATGTTTGGTCAGAGGTGGGTTTTCAGGGGGTCTTAAAGGAGGATAAAGGTGGAGAAGTGAAGGAGTTTGGGGAGGGAACAACAGATCTCGGGGTCCAGACGGCTGAAGGCACAGCTACCCATGCTGGGCCTTGGGGAGGATGTACTCGAGGCCAGAACTGGAGAAATGCAAAGATCTCAGAGAGTTATAGAGATAGGGAGGGGCGAGGCCATGGAGGGATTTGAAAACAAGGATGAGAATTTTAAAATTGAGGCATTGCTGGACCGGGAGCCAATGTAGGTCAGCGAGCACAGGGGGTGATGGGTGAACGGGACTTGGTGCGAGTTTGGATACGGACAGCAGTTTTGGTTGAGGTTAAGTTTAAGGAGGGTGGAAGATGGGAGGCCGGTCAGGAGAGCGTTGGAATAGTCGAGTCTGGAGGTAACAAAGGCATTGATGAGGGTTTCAGCAGCAGATGGATTAAATTTCATCTGACATCACTCTGCCCAATCTATGTCCTGGTGATGCCAGTTATTCAGCAGGATGAGGGTGACCTACAGAGTTGAGATTTTCATTCCATTACCCAGACAAGGCAGGGTTGGAAATGGTTATTTTAACATTACTTGGGTGTTAGTTTAGTTCCAAGCAGTCACTCCCGGGCAGGTTTCTGGGAAACACTGTTATTCTCCAGATGAGAATTTTGTTCATTCTCGGGATGTGGACTTTGCAGGCAAGGCCGGCATTTATTGGCCGTCCCTCACTGCCATGAGGGGGTGGTGAGCCTTCACCGTGTGTCGTGTGTCCTGTGTCAGAGTGCAGAGATAAATGAGACATGAGGGGTTGTGAAACAGCATCGCAGTGTCAGTGACAGGCCAATGATACCAGGTACAGTACGTGTGTCAGTGACAGGTGAGTGTTACCAGGTATAATACAGGTGTGTCAGTGACAGGCCAATGATACCAGGTACAGTACGTGTGTCAGTGACAGGTGAATGCTACCAGGTATAATACAGGTGTGTCAGTGACAGGTGAGTGTTACCAGGTATAATACAGGTGTGTCAGTGACATGTGAGTGTTACCAGGTATAATACAGGTGTGTCAGTGACAGGTGAGTGTTACCAGGTATAATACAGGTGTGTCAGTGACAGGTGAGTGTTACCAGGTATAATACAGGTGTGTCAGTGACAGGTGAGTGTTACCAGGTATAATACAGGTGTGTCAGTGACAGGTGAGTGTTACCAGGTATAATACAGGTGTGTCAGTGACAGGTGAGTGTTACCAGGTATAATACAGGTGTGTCAGTGACAGGTGAGTGTTACCAGGTATAATACAGGTGTGTCAGTGACAGGTGAGTGTTACCAGATCCAATACAGGTGTGTCAGTGACAGGTGAGTGTTACCAGGTATAATACAGGTGTGTCAGTGACAGGTGAGTGTTACCAGGTATAATACAGGTGTGTCAGTGACAGGCCAATGATACCAGGTACAGTACGTGTGTCAGTGACAGGTGGGTGTTACCAGGTATAATACAGGTGTGTCAGTGACAGGTGGGTGTTACCAGGTATAATACAGGTGTGTCAGTGACAGGTGGGTGTTACCAGGTATAATACAGGTGTGTCAGTGACAGGTGGGTGTTACCAGGTATAATACAGGTGTGTCAGTGACAGGTGAGTGTTACCAGGTATAATACAGGTGTGTCAGTGACAGGTGACTGTTACCAGGTATAATACAGGTGTGTCAGTGACAGGTGAGTGTTACTAGGTACAGTACGTGTGTCAGTGACAGGTGAGTGTTACCAGGTATAATACAGGTGTGTCAGTGACAGGTGAGTGTTACCAGGTATAATACAGGTGTGTCAGTGACAGGTGACTGTTACCAGGTATAATACAGGTGTGTCAGTGACAGGTGACTGTTACCAGGTATAATACAGGTGTGTCAGTGACAGGTGAGTGTTACCAGGTATAATACAGGTGTGTCAGTGACAGGTGAGTGTTACCAGGTACAGTACGTGTGTCAGTGACAGGTGAGTGTTACCAGGTATAATACAGGTGTGTCAGTGACAGGTGAGTGTTACCAGGTATAATACAGGTGTGTCAGTGACAGGTGACTGTTACCAGGTATAATACAGGTGTGTCAGTGACAGGTGAGTGTTACCAGGTATAATACAGGTGTGTCAGTGACAGGTGAGTGTTACCAGGTATAATACAGGTGTGTCAGTGACAACCACAAAGTTCAGCCCAGCTCCAGATTTTGTGCACCTGAGATAAGAGCATCCAAACCCTCTCACCCACAACCCAACTGCTCATCTTGAGCTTTCTGCATCAGCTTAAATGGAGAAGGAACAATCAGTCCACATTCTCACCACTCTCTGGGTAAAGAAGTTTCTCCTGAATCCCCTATTGGATTTATTAGTAACTATCTCATATTTATGGCCCCGAGTTCTGGTCTCTATAGAAGTAGCCCAGTGGAGGAGGGTGAGCACAGGAGTCAGTCAGTTGGTGCCAAAACAGCAAAACATCAGACACAGAGAGACAGAGAAAGTGAGAGCAAGAGAAAGAGGAATATGAGAGATAGACAGAATAGAGAGGAAGATAACAAATACACAGGGAGAGAGAGAAAAAGGAATAGGAGATCGAGAGAGACAGGCAGACAGAATATAGTGGAGGGAGCGGGGAGCATAACTGAGGCAGGGGATACAATAGATGGAGCGAGGGAGAGGCGCTAAGATGGGGGATACAACAGAAAAAGGGGGGATCATTTTAACACCTAAGAACAGGTGGGCAGTAAAAATAGTTGAATTGTTCAGCGTGATCGCATCCAATGCGCCCACACCCGGGTTAACCCAGGTGTGGGCGCATTGGACCCGATATCGCCCACCTCCCCCCTGATTTCCTCCTCGGCCCACGATCTTGCTCTCCCTCCCTCCCTCCCTCCCCTCCCCTCCGACTCGCAGCTCCTTTCCCTCCCAACAGGGAGGCCGTCCTATCAATCTGGCTGCCTGGCGTGGGGGAAACTCCCAGACACAAACACTCGCCTTTAATTGTGTTGTGATCGCAGATTGCGACACACTCGCTTGGCCTCCAGGTTCCCAACGGGAATATCTTCACACCCGCGGGGGTCCCGGCTCCAAACTACAATCATGCCCCAGGGAGAGTGATATAACAGGGGGAAGGAGCAGAGAAAACAGAGGGGGGTAAATAATGGGAGTGAGGGATAAGAGATGATAAAGGACAGAGGGAGCAGGTTAATGAATGGGGGGCAATTGAGGGGGAAGGATAAATAAGGGAGTAAATAAGGGGGTAAGTAACGGGGGTCGGGGGGGGGGGAGCGAGTAACGGGGGTCGGGGGGGGAGCGAGTAACGGGGGTCGGGGGGGGAGCGAGTAACGGGGGTCGGGGGGGGCGAGTAACGGGGGTCGAGGGGGGGCGAGTAACGGGGGTCGGGGGGGGGCGAGTAACGGGGGTCGGGGGGGGGGGCGAGTAACAGGGGTCGGGGGGGGCGAGTAACAGGGGTCGGGGGGGGGGGCGAGTAACAGGGGTCGGGGGGGGGGGCGAGTAACAGGGGTCGGGGGGGGGCGAGTAACAGGGGTCGGGGGGGGGCGAGTAACAGGGGTCGGGGGGGGGCGAGTAACAGGGGTCGGGGGGGGGGGGGCGAGTAACAGGGGTCGGGGGGGGGGCGAGTAACAGGGGTCGGGGGGGGGGGGCGAGTAACAGGGGTCGGGGGGGGGCCCAAATAACGGGGGTCGGGGGGGGGGCGAGTAACGGGGGTCGGGGGGGGGGGGCGAGTAACGGGGGTCGGGCGAGTAACGGGGGTCGGGCGAGTAACGGGGGTCGGGCGGAGTAACGGGGTCGGGCGAGTAACGGGGGTCGGGGGGGCGGGCGAGTAACGGGGGTCGGGGGGGGGCGAGTAACGGGGGTCGGGGGGGGGCGAGTAACGGGGGTCGGGGGGGGGGGGCGAGTAACGGGGGTCGGGGGGGGGGCGAGTAACGGGGGTCGGGGGGGGGGCGAGTAACGGGGGTCGGGGGGGGGCGAGTAACGGGGGTCGGGGGGGGGCGAGTAACGGGGGTCGGGGGGGGGGGGGCGAGTAACGGGGGTCGGGGGGGGGGCGAGTAACGGGGGTCGGGGGGGGGGCGAGTAACGGGGGTCGGGGGGGGGGCGAGTAACGGGGGTCGGGGGGGGGGAGGGCGAGTAACGGGGGTCGGGGGGGGGGAGGGCGAGTAACGGGGGTCGGGGGGGGGGGGAGGGCGAGTAACGGGGGTCGGGGGGGGGGGGGGGAGGGCGAGTAACGGGGGTCGGGGGGGGGGGGGGAGGGCGAGTAACGGGGGTCGGGGGGGACGGGGGGGGAGGGCGAGTAACGGGGGTCGGGGGGGGGGGGAGGGCGAGTAACGGGGGTCGGGGGGGGGGGAGGGCGAGTAACGGGGGTCGGGGGGGGGAGGGCGAGTAACGGGGGTCGGGGGGGGGGGAGGGCGAGTAACGGGGTCGGGGGGGGGGGGGGAGGGCGAGTAACGGGGGTCGGGGGGGGGGGGGGGGAGGGCGAGTAACGGGGGTCGGGGGGGGGGGGAGTAACGGGGGTCGGGGGGGGGGGGGAGTAACGGGGGTCGGGGGGGGGGGGCGAGTAACGGGGGTCGGGGGGGGGGGCGAGTAACGGGGGTCGGGGGGGGGGCGAGTAACGGGGGTCGGGGGGGGGGCGAGTAACGGGGGTCGGGGGGGGGCGAGTAACGGGGGTCGGGGGGGGGGCGAGTAACGGGGGTCGGGGGTGGGCGAGTAACGGGGGTCGGGGGGGGGGCGAGTAACGGGGGTCGGGGGGGGGGCGAGTAACGGGGGTCGGGGGGGGGGCGAGTAACGGGGGTCGGGGGGGGGGCGAGTAACGGGGGTCGGGGGGGGGCGAGTAACGGGGGTCGGGGGGTGGGCGAGTAACGGGGGTCGGGGGTGGGCGAGTAACGGGGGTCGGGGGGGGGGCGAGTAACGGGGGTCGGGGGGGGGGCGAGTAACGGGGGTCGGGGGGGGGGGCGAGTAACGGGGGTCGGGGGGGGGGCGAGTAACGGGGGGTCGGGGGGGGGGCGAGTAACGGGGGTCGGGGGGGGGGGCGAGTAACGGGGTCGGGGGGGGGGCGAGTAACGGGGGTCGGGGGGGGGGGGGGGGGGCGAGTAACGGGGGTCGGGGGGGGGGCGAGTAACGGGGGTCGGGGGGGGGGGTCACGGGCCGGAGCGGCCCCGGGTTCGGGTTCGGGGTCTCGGCTCCCGGCGGGTTTCTCTCTCCGGCGGGTCTGAGGTTGTTTCCTACCTGGACAGCGGCCTCTCGGGCCCGGGGATCGCGGACAGACGGCGAGCGGCCCCGACACTCGCTCCGAGACTGCGCAGCACCAGCAGGTGACGCAGCAACACTGCAGCCCCGCGCCCGGCACCACTGCAGCCCAACGCTGCAACCCAACCCCACACCCAGCAACACTGCAACCCCGCACCCCAACCCAGCATCAAACAACACTGCAATCCATCCCAGCAACACTGCAACGCTGCACCCAGCAACGCTGCAGCCCGGAACCAGCAACGCTGCAACCTAACCCCACACCCAGCAATGGTGCCAACCCCACACCCAGCAATGGTGCCACCCAATCCTGCACCAGCAACACTGCAACCCCGCACCCCAACCCTCCAGCTAGCAACAATGCAACCCCGCACCCAGCAACACTGCAAACCAATCCCGCAGCCAGCAACACTGCAATCCCGCAGCCAGCAACACTGCACCCCAATCCCGCACCCAGCAACAGTGCCACCCAACCCCGCACCCAGCAACACTGCAACCCTGTAACTAGCAACACTGCAACTCTGCACCCAGCAACACCGCAACCCCACATACAACAACACTGCAACCCAACCTCACACCCAGCAACACTGCAACCGAACCCAGCACCCAGCAACACTGCAACTTCAATCCGGCCAATTACCGCCCCATCAGTCTACTCTCAATCATCAGCAAAGTGATGGAAGGTGTCATCGACAGTGCTATCAAGTGCACTTACTCACCAATAACCTGCTCACCGATGCTCAGTTTGGGTTCCGCCAGGACCACTCGGCTCCAGACCTCATTACAGCCTTGGTCCAAACATGGACAAAAGAGCTGAATTCCAGAGGTGAGGTGAGAGTGACTGCCCTTGACATCAAGGCAGCATTTGACGAGTGTGGCATTAAGGAGCCGAGTAAAATTGAAGTCAATGAGAATCAGGGGGAAAAGTCTCCAGTGGCTGGAGTCATACCGAGCACAAAGGAAGATGGTAGTGGTTGTTGGAAGCCAATCATCTCAGCCCCAGTACAATGCTGCAGGAGTTCCTCAGGGCAGTGTCCTAGGCCCAACCAACTTCAGCTGCTTCATCAATGACCTTCCCTCCATCATAAGGTCAGAAATGGGGATGTTCGCTGATGATTGCACAGTGTTCAGTTCCATTCGCAACCCCCTCAGATAATGGAGCAGTCCGTGCCAGCACGCTGCAAGACCTGGACAACATCCAGGCTTGGGCGATAAGTGGCAAGTAACATTCGTGCCAGGGAATGACCACTTCCAACAAGAGAGAGTCTAACCACCTCCCCTTGACATTCAACGGCATTACCATCGCTGAATGTCCCACCATCAACATCCTGGGGGTCACCATTGACCAGAACTTAACTGGACCAGCCACATAAATACTGTGGCTACAAGAGCAGGTCAGAGGCTGGGTATTCTGCGGTGAGTGACTCACCTCCTGACACCCCAAAGCCTTTCCACCATCTACAAGGCACCAGTCAGGAGTGTGATGGAATGCTCTCCACTTGCCTGGGCGAGTGCAGCTCCAACAACACTCAAGAAGCTCGACACCATCCAGGACAAAGCAGCCCGCTTGATTGGCACCCCATCCACCATCCTAAACATTCACTCCCTTCACCACCGACGCACCGTGGCTGCAGTGTGTACAATCCACAGGATGCACTACAGCAACTCACCAAGGCTTCTTCGACAGCACCTCCCAAACCCACGACCTCTACCACCGAGAAGGACAAGAGCAGCAGGCACATGGGGACAGCACCATCTGCATGTTCCCCTCCAAATCACACACCATCCCGACTTGGAAATATATCGCCGTTCCTTCATTGTCACTGGGTCAAAATCCTGGAACTCCCTTCCTAACAGCACTGTGGGAGAACCTTCACCACACGGACTGCAGCGGTTCAAGAAGGCGGCTCACCACCACCTTCTCAAGGGCAATTAGGGATGGGCAATAAATGCCGGCCTCGTCAGCACGCCCACATCCCATGAACTAATTAAAAAATCCCCGCACCCGGCAACACTGCAATCTAACCCCGCACCCAGCACCACTGCAACCATGCACCCAGCAACAATGCAACCCTGCACCCAGCAACACTGCAACATAACCCCGCACCCAGCAACACTGCGACCACGCACCTAGCAACAATGCAACCACACACCCAGCAACACTGCAACCTAACCCCGCACCCAGCAACACTGCAACCCCGCACCTAGCAACACTGCAACCCCGCACCAGCAACACTGCAACCCCGCACCCAGCAACACTGCAACCCAACCCCGCACACAGCAACACTGCAACCCAACCCATTCCTTCACCCTGAAAAAACTGCAACTGCAAGTTGCAACAATACAACACGGCAACCCAATTCCAAACCCAGCAACACTGCAACCCAATTCCAAACCCAGCAACACTGCAACCCAACTCCAAACCCAGCAACACTGCAACCCAACAACAATACAAACCAGCTCCACGCTCAAAAACTCTGCAAACCAATCATAGAATAATAGAATGGTTACAGCACAAAAGGAGGCCCTTTGGCCCATCAAGCCCGTGCCGGCCCTTTGTAAGGACAATCCAGTTAGTCCCATTCCCCTACTCTTTCCCCATAGCCCTGCAAATTTTTTTCCTTCAAGCATTAACCAATTATTTTTGAAAGCCATGATTGAATCTGGTTCCACCGCCCTTTCAAACAGCGCATTCCAGATCATAACCACTCACTGCGTAAAAATCTTTCTCCTCCTGTCGCTGCTGGTCCTCGACCTTTCCGCCAATGGGACCAGTTTCTCTTTATTTACTTTATCTAAACCCTTCATGATTTTGAACACTTCCATCAAATCTCCCCTTAACGTTTTCTGCTCTAAGGAGAACAACCCCAGCTTCTCCAATCTCTCCACATCACTGAAGTCCCTCATCTCTGGAACCATTCTAGTAAATCTTTTCTGCATCCTCTCTAAGGCTTTCACATTCTTCCTAAAGTGCGGTGCCCAGAATTGGACACAATACTGTGGCCGACCCAGTGTTTTGTAAAGGTTCATCATAACCTCCTTGCTTTTGTACTCTAAGCTTCTATTTATAAAGCCCAGGATCCCGTATGCTTTTTTAACCGCTTTCTTAACCTGTCCTACCACCTTCAAAGATTTGTATACATATACCCCCAGGTCTCTCTGTTCCTGCACCCCCTTTAGAATTATACACTTTAGTTTATATTGCCTCTCCTTATTCTACCTGCTAAAATGTATCACTTTGCACTTTTCTGCATTAAATTTCATCTGCCATGTGTCCGCCCATTCCACCAGTCTGTCTATGTCCTCTTGAAGTCTATCACTATCCTCCTCACTGTTTACTACACTTCCAAGTTTTGTGTCATCTGCAAATTTGGAAATTGTGCCCTGTACACCCAAGTCCAAGTCATTAATATATATCAAAAAAAGCAATGGTCCTTAGTACCGACCCCTGGGGAACACCACTGTACACCTCCCTTCATTCTGAAAAACAACCGTTCACCACTACACTCTGTTTCCTGTCAATTAGCCAATTTTGTATCCATGCTGCCACTGCCCCTTTTATTCAATGGGCTTCAATTTTGATGACAAGCCTATTATGCGGCACTTTATCAAATGTCTTTTGAAAGTCCATATACACAACATCAACCGCATTACCCTCATCAACCTTCTCTGTTACCACATCAAAAAACTCAATCAAGTTAGTTAAACACGATTTGCCTTTAACAAATCCGTGCTGGCTTTCCTTTATTAATCCACACTTGTCCAAACGACTCTTAATTTTGACCCGGATTATCGTTTCTAAAGCTTCCCACCACCGAGGTTAAACTGACTGGCCTGTAGTTGCTGGGTTTATCCTTACACCCTTTTTTGAACAAGGGTACAACATGTGCAATTCTCCAGTCCCCTGGCACCACCCGCGTATCAATCCCCTACCGAGATACTCTGCAACCCAACCCCAAACCCAGCAACACTGCAACCCAACCCCACACCCGGCAACACTGCAACCCAACCCCAAACCCAGCAACACTGCAACCCAACCCCAAACCCAGCAACACTGCAACCCATCCCCACACCCAGCAACACTGCAACCCAACCCCACACCCAGCAACACTGCAACCCAACCCCAAACCCAGCAACACTGCAACCCATCCCCACACCCGGCAACACTGCAACCCAACCCCACACCCAGCAACACTGCAACCCAACCCCAAACCCAGCAACACTGCAACCCAACCCCAAACCCAGCAACTCTGCAACCCAACCCCACACCCGGCAACACTGCAACCCAACCCCACACCCAGCAACACTGCAACCCAACCCCACACCCAGCAACACTGCAGCCCAGCCCAAACCCAGCAACATTGCAACCGAACCCCAAACCTAGCAACACTGCAACCCAACCCCAAACCCAGCAACACTGCAACCCAACCCCAAACCCAGCAACTCTGCAACCCAACCCCAAACCCGGCAACACTGCAACCCAACCCCACACCCAGCAACACTGCAACCCAACCTCACACCCGGCAACACTGCAAACCAACCCCACACCCAGCAACACTGCAACCCAACCCCACACCCAGCAACACTGCAACCCAACCCCACACCCGGCAACACTGCAAACCAACTCCAAACCCAGCAACACTGCAACCCAACTTGCCTCACCTGCAGCAGCCCTCAGATAAGTCCCAGGAGGGGTGGGGTGTGGGGGGCAGTTGTGGCCAGTCGGAGTACCGTGGACCCAGGAGCAGCACCTTTCTTGATTTTACCAGCCGCAGAAAAGCTGAGTGGGCAAACTCGGTGCCTGTCCCACTTAGCGCTGACTAATATCTCCAAGGGTTCCTTAAACAGGCATTAGGCACCTATGTTCAAGGGGCCTAATGCCTGTTATGGTCATCTGCCCGGGAGGCCTAAAAAAATGAGCCCCACGAATTTAGCAGATTGGGCGCAGACCATCCTATTGCTAAATTGGAATGCTTTGTTTGGGCATAAAATGGGCGCAATGCTTACCAATTTCTACCCCCTACACTTTGCACAGTTACCCTCCATTGATCATAGTATCATGGGTCAGATCATAGGGACAGGAGAGGCCATTCAGCCCCTCGGGCCTGTTCCGCCATTCAATTGGATCATTGCTGATCTGCACATCAACTCCATCTTACCGCCTTGGTTCTGTAACCCTTAATCCCCTCACCCAACAAAAATCTATCAATCTCAGTCTTGAAATTTTCAATTGACCCCCAGCCTCAACAGCTTTTTGGGGGAGAGAGTTTCAGATTTCCACTCCCCTTTGTGTGAAGAAGTGCTTCCTGACATCACCCCTGAACGGCCGAGCTCTAATTTTAAGGTTCTGCCCCCTTGTTTTTGGTTCTCTCACCAGAGGAAATAGTTTCTCTCTATCGACCCAATGAACTCCTTTCATCATTTTAAACACTTCAATTAGATCACCCCTTAATCGTCTAAAACTCGAGGGAATCCAAGCCCAGTCTGTGCAACCCATCCTCATAATTTAACCCTTTCAGCCCCGGGATCATTCTGGTGAATTTGTGCTGCATTCCCTTCAAGGCCAATATATCTTTCCTGAGGTGCGGGTGCCCAGAACTGAACCCAGTCTCCAGATGGAGTCTGACCAGAGCTCTGTACAGCTGGAACATCACTTCCTCTCCTTGGTATTCCAGCCCCTGAGATAAAGGCCAACAGTCCATTAGTCATTTTTGATTATTTTTTAAACCTTTCCACTTGCTTTTAGTGATTTCTGTACACGGACCCCTAAATCTCTCTGCTCCTCCAGTTCCTCACTTCTCACCATTTAGAAAATATTCTGATCTATCTTTCTTAGGTCCAAAGTGGATGACCTCACACTTTCCCACATTGAACTCCATCTGCCACACTCACTTAATCTATCAATGTCCCCTTGCAACTTTCTGCTCCCATTTACACTATTTACTGTGCCACCTAACTTAGTATCATTGGCAAACTTCGATATATGGCTCTCTATTCCTTTGGCTAAGTCATTTATAAATACAGTGAAAAGCTGTGGCCCCAGTACTGATCCCTGGGGGACACTGCTAGTCACATTCTGCCAATTGGAGTACATACCCATTATCTCTACTCTCTGTCTCCCACCTCCTAACTCATTCCCTACCATGTTACTAGATTGCCTCCAATTGTATGCTTTCATTTTTGTTAAGTCTCTTGTTTGGAACCTTATCGAATGCCTTCTGCAAGTCCATATAAATAACATCCATTGCGGAACAGGCTCGAGGGGCTGAATGGCTGACTCCTGATCCTATAGACACTCCCTTATCTACCACGTTAGTGATGACCTAAAAAAAATTCAACTAGGTTAGTTAAACATGACTTACCCTTTACAAATCCATGCTGGGTCTCTGTGCAGTTCATATTTGTCCAAATGTTCAGTCACTCTGTCCCTAATGACAGATACTAGTAACTTCCCCACAACAGACATTAGACTAATATGTCTATAATTTCCTGGTTTCTCTTTCCCATCCTTCTTAAATAATGGAGTGACATTGGCAATTTTCCAATCAAAGGGGACAATTCCTAAATCAAGAGTTTTGGAAGATCATGACTGGAGCATCAACAATTTTCTCACCTACTACTTTTACTACCTTGGGGTAGAAACCATCAGGCCCTGGTGACTCGTCAATCTTAAGTCTCATTATTTTCTCCATTTACCATTTTTTTAACTTATATTAAATCTAGTAAGTTCCTCCCCTGATATTCCCTTTTTGCGGCTCCTACCACTTTCTTTGTTTCCCTTTGCTGTTTTTTATATCTCTCCCAGGGATCGCTACTGTTCTTTGCATTTGTAAAAACCCTTTCTTTTAGTTTTATATCTTTCACTTTCTTTGTTGACCAAGGTTGTTTAATTGCACAAGTAGAGCTCTTGCCCGTCGGGGTATGTACAGATCGGGTATCCTACCAAATACTTCTTTGAACACCTCCCACTGTTCATCTGTAGTTTTATTCATTAATAGTTCTGCCCAGTTTACTGTGGTTAATTCCTTCCTCATCCCTTCAAAGTCAGCCGAACCTAAAGTTAAAATCTTGGTTCGTGACTCACCTTCTCCCTCGCAAACCTAATATCAAATTCAATCATATTATGCTCACTGTTAGCTTGGTTATCCTAAACCGTTAGATTATTGACTAATTCTGGCTCACAATCATCACCAAATCTATTATGGCCTGCTCTCTTTTTCATTCGTTCATGGGATGTGGGCATCGCTGGCGAGGCCGGCATTTATTGCCCATCCCTAATTGCCCTTGAGAAGGTGGTGGTGAGCCGCCTTCTTGAACCACTGCAGTCCGTGTGGTGAAGGTTCTCCCACAGTGCTGTTAGGAAGGGAGTTCCAGGATTTTGACCCAGCGACAATGAAGGAACGGCGATATATTTCCAAGTCGGGATGGTGTGTGACTTGGAGGGGAACGTGCAGGTGGTGTTGTTCCCATGTGCCTGCTGCCCTTGTCATTTTTCACATCGTTCACCTGAGGAAGGGGGAAGCCTCCGAAAGCTTGTGAATTTAAAATAAAATTGCTGGACTATAACTTGGTGTTGTAAAATTGTTTACACTTGTCCTTCTAGGTGGTAGAGGTCGCGGGTTTGGGAGGTGCTGTCGAAGAAGCCTTGGCGAGTTGCTGCAGGGCACAAGAACACATTGTTACAGAAAACTGTCTCGAATACTCAGGAAATTCACTGCCTCTGGGACTCGAGATGTTCTGTTTCTCCCAGTCTATGTGAAAATTAAAGTCTCTCATTATAACCACTCTGCTTTTGCAACAAGCTTTCTGATCTCCATATTTATGCATCCTGCTGCTTATCACTGCAATCAGGAGGTCTGTAGAGAACTCCCACCAAAGTCTTACATCTTTTTCTATTCCTCAGTTCTACCCAGAGTGTTTCTACTGCCCACTCACCCTGACTGATATCCCCTCTGTCTAATGCTGTAATAATGCCCTTTATCAATATTGCTACATCTCCTTTTGCAAACACCCTTAAGCTGGATTTGTGCTTCTAACTCGCTTGTTTTATTCCTGATTTGTGCATTTGTGTATAAACTCTGATTTGGGCAACAGTCCCTACACTGCCCTTTTGCCCTGGGGATGTTTTTCTCCAACTTTCAGACTGCCATGGGCAGTGGTGTGGGGGCACTGGGCAGTGGTGTGGGGGCACTGGGCAGTGGTGTGGGGGCACTGGGCAGTGGTGTGGGGCACTGGGCAGTGGTGTGGGGGCAGTGGTGTGGGGGCACTGGGCAGTGGTGTGGGGGCAGTGGTGTGGGGGCACTGGGCAGTGGTGTGGGGGCACTGGGCAGTGGTGTGGGGGCACTGGGCAGTGGTGTGGGGCACTGGGCAGTGGTGTGGGGGCAGTGGTGTGGGGGCACTGGGCAGTGGTGTGGGGGCACTGGGCAGTGGTGTGGGGCACTGGGCAGTGGTGTGGAGGCAGTGGTGTGGGGGCACTGGGCAGTGGTGTGGGGGCAGTGGTGTGGGGGCACTGGGCAGTGGTGTGGAGCACTGGGCAGTGGTGTGGGGGCACTGGGCAGTGGTGTGGGGGCACTGGGCAGTGGTGTGGGGGCAGTGGTGTGGGGGCACTGGGCAGTGGTGTGGGGCACTGGGCAGTGGTGTGGAGGCAGTGGTGTGGGGGCACTGGGCAGTGGTGTGGAGCACTGGGCAGTGGTGTGGGGGCACTGGGCAGTGGTGTGGGGGCAGTGGTGTGGGGGCACTGGGCAGTGGTGTGGGGCACTGGGCAGTGGTGTGGAGGCAGTGGTGTGGGGGCACTGGGCAGTGGTGTGGAGCACTGGGCAGTGGTGTGGGGGCACTGGGCAGTGGTGTGGGGGCAGTGGTGTGGGTGCACTGGGCAGTGGTGTGGGGGCAGTGGTGTGGGGGCACTGGGCAGTGGTGTGGGGGTACTGGGCAGTGGTGTGGGGGTACTGGGCAGTGGTGTGGACGAGCCTGTCTGGCAGTCACTGCTTGGATTTTGCAGTAAAATGTTCAGCACTTTGAGCAGTTTCACTCTCGGGATGATCATGAAATGAATCGTGAGTTTCTGCTCTCCCGATCCGGCCCCGTGAACGGTGGAAACAAGTTGAATTCCGGCCGCTGGAATTTCTTGCTTGTGAGGCGAATCTTTTTGTTCACATTGGGAGGGTTTGAGCAGAGAGTCTGGCGAAGATTCTCAGATTCTCACTTCCTGTGACTGTAATCAGTGGCGCCAGACGGGGAAATGGGACATCACTGAGTCCGGAGCTCAGGAAATCCGAGTCCTGTTTACCCGGGGCCGCACCTGCGGGAAACTCGAATAATCTCCGCAATAAATAGCGAGAGATTCGAACATCGGAATCCTGCTGTTAATAACCGCACTCTCGGGGGGGGGGGGTCTGTCTGTGGGGGGGTCTGTCTGCGGGGGGGTCTGTCTGCGGGGGGGGGGTCTGTCTGTGGGGGGGTCTGTCTGTGGAGGGGTCTGTCTGTGGGGGGGGGGGTCTGTCTGTGGGGGGGTCTGTCTGTGGGGGGGGGGGTCTGTCTGTGGGGGGGTCTGTCTGCAGAGGGGTCTGTCTGTGGGGGGGGGGGGGTCTGTCTGTGGGGGGGTCTGTCTGTGGGGGGGTCTGTCTGCGGGGGGGGGGTCTGTCTGTGGGGGGGTCTGTCTGTGGGGGGGGGGGTCTGTCTGTGGGGGGGTCTGTCTGCGGGGGGGGGTCTGTCTGCGGGGGGGGGGTCTGTCTGTGGGGGGGTCTGTCTGTGGAGGGGTCTGTCTGTGGGGGGGGGGTCTGTCTGTGGGGGGGTCTGTCTGCGGGGGGGGGGTCTGTCTGTGGGGGGGTCTGTCTGCGGGGGGGGGTCTGTCTGCAGGGGGGGGGGTCTGTCTGTGGGGGGGGTCTGTCTGTGGGGGGGGTCTGTCTGCGGGGGGGGGGGGTCTGACTGTGGGGGGGTCTGTCTGCGGGGGGGTCTGTCTGCGGGGGGGGGGGGTCTGTCTGTGGGGGGGTCTGTCTGTGGAGGGGTCTGTCTGTGGGGGGGGGGGTCTGTCTGTGGGGGGGTCTGTCTGTGGGGGGGGGTCTGTCTGTGGGGGGGTCTGTCTGCAGAGGGGTCTGTCTGTGGGGGGGGGGGGTCTGTCTGTGGGGGGGTCTGTCTGTGGAGGGGTCTGTCTGTGGGGGGGTCTGTCTGTGGGGGGGTCTGTCTGCGGGGGGGGGGGTCTGTCTGTGGGGGGGTCTGTCTGTGGAGGGGTCTGTCTGTGGGGGGGGGGGGTCTGTCTGTGGGGGGGTCTGTCTGCGGGGGGGGGTCTGTCTGCGGGGGGGGGGGTCTGTCTGTGGGGGGGTCTGTCTGTGGAGGGGTCTGTCTGTGGGGGGGGGGTCTGTCTGTGGGGGGGTCTGTCTGCGGGGGGGGGGTCTGTCTGTGGGGGGGTCTGTCTGCGGAGGGGGTCTGTCTGTGGGGGGGTCTGTCTGCGGGGGGGGGTCTGTCTGTGGGGGGGTCTGTCTGTGGGGGGGTCTGTCTGTGGGGGGGTCTGTCTGTGGGGGGGTCTGTCTGCGGGGCGAGTCAGTGAACATTATGGAAGATGGGAAGATGCTGTCGTTTCCAAACAGTGAGACTCGGTGACAGACACTCGCTGAGCCGCTCCATCAGTTCAGATCAACCAATCTCGGGCTCTCAGCACCCAGAAAGTTCAGGGCCATTCACAAAACACATGGGGAATTTCAACCCAGAGGTCCTTCCTGGCAAAAGCAATCTGTGGACTTCCCAGTCCCACAGAAAACCGGGAGTGGGAGAGAGCGGGAGTGGGAGGTGTGAGTGAGATTGGGACAGAGTCCTGCCCAGAGTCTGTGTGTTCTGTAAATTGCCTCACTCTGTGTGGACTCACTCTCTGGTTTATCCCATCTCCCTCTAACAAAATGCCCGAGTTCCACCCAGATTCCCTCACTCTTTGGTAAATCCAGGCTCCATCACACGAGCTGCAGCCTTCATGCAAACCAACATTGGCATCTCAACCCTTGGAGACGGTTTTAACCCAAGCCGATGGGTGACTGGTTCAAACAATCCCAGTTCCTTACCCGCCTTGGTTCCCAATTTTAAACTGCTCAACTGAACAGATGGCAACAACATCTGCCCAAAGCTGGCGGGATGCTGCTGTACTTATGGCCATTAGTTCCCGGTGATGTTATTGGCAGCCAGAGTGGGGAAAATGCAGTGAGTTTCCCGTCAGGCCAAGACAGGCAGGATTAAGCCTCCCCTGCAGCGATCTCGCTCCCCTGTACCCTCACTCATCTCCCCCATGCCCCCACCCATGGCCCCCTTGCCTCCCATGCCCCCATGCCCCCACCCATGGCCCCATGCCCCCATGACCCCCATGCCCTCCCATGCCCCCATGCCCCTTGCCCTCCCATGCCCCCATGGCCCCATACCCCCACCCATGTCCCCCATGCCCTCCCATGAACCCCATGCCCCATGCCCTCC
This sequence comes from Heptranchias perlo, assembly GCF_035084215.1. Classification (NCBI taxonomy): domain Eukaryota; kingdom Metazoa; phylum Chordata; class Chondrichthyes; order Hexanchiformes; family Hexanchidae; genus Heptranchias; species Heptranchias perlo. The sequence continues at coordinate 710,459 of NC_090354.1, forward strand.
CATGCCCCCACCCATGGCCCCATACCCCCACCCATGACCCCCATGCCCCATGCCCCCCATGCCCTCCCATGACCCCCATGCCCTCCCATGCCCTCTCATGCCCCCATGCCCCCCATGCCTCATGCCTCCACCCATGGCCCCATACCCCCACCCATGCCCCCATGCCCCCATGCACTCCCATGACCCCTATGCCCCATGCCCCCATGCCCCCACCCATGACCCACATGCCCCCATGACCCCCATGCCCTCCCATGCCCCGATGACCCCATGCCCCCATGACCCCATGCCCTCCCATCACCTCATGCCCCATGACCTCCCATGCCCCCCATGCCCCCCATGCCCCCATGACCCCATGCCCTCCAATGACCTCCCATGCCCTCCCATGCCCTCCCATGCCCCCATGCCCTCCCATGCCCCTGCCGCTGCTTCCGCCACTTCCACTGGTCTCAGCAGGTGGTCCAGGCTGTACGATTTACATCGCTTCCCACCCTGAACAGCCAATGAAGTACTTTTGAAGTGTAGTCATTGTTGTAATGTGGGAAATGCTGCAGCCAATTTGCGCACAGCAAGATCCCACAAACAGCAATGAGATAATGACCAGATAATTTGTTTTAGTGATGTTGGTTGAGGGATAAATATTGACCCAGGTCACCGGGGACAACTCCCCGAGAATGGATTCTTCAAAGGTATAAGTTTACGCTGCCGAAGGGTTAAAATCTCTTTGTCCATTTGGGTGTGGGCTCTGTGTGTCCGAGTGCTGATTGCCAGAGTCAGTCAGCAATCATCCTCTCACAGACCAGTTACACGCCTGCTGTTTCCTGTTTTCACAACTGTGACCGAGTTTGTTTTAAACTCATTAGCCAGTTGGTAACAGGAGAGATCACAACCATGGTACTCCATGTTCCAATCACTGCCCCTCTCGGACTGATCCTGAGTTTTCTATTCGCATCAAGTAAGTACTAAAATAACCAAATCTGCCTTTAGCAGACCGGGCACGTTAAAATGTCCTCGTAGTACTTGGGCAATGAGCTAATAAATACACCTCGTTCCCAGTTATTGCTTCTGCCTTTCCTGTTCGGTGGGGGAGACAATTACTGCGGAACCTGCAGGTCGCAGCTTCATTTAATTTCGCTGTAACCCTCTCCATAATCTCGTGCTCGGGTCCCCGGGACAGTTACTCCCGATCGGGTCCCCGGGACAGTTACTCCCGATCGGGTCCCTGGGACAGTTACTCCCGATCGGGTCCCCGGGGCAGTTACTCCTGATCGGGTCTCCGGGACAGTTACTCCTGATCGGGTCCCCGGGACAGTTACTCCTGATCGGGTCCCCGGGACAGTTACTCCTGATCGGGTCCCCGGGACAGTTACTCCTGATCGAGTCCCCGGGACAGTTACTCCTGATCGGGTCCCCGGGACAGTTACTCCTGATCGAGTCCCCGGGACAGTTACTCCTGATCGGGTCCCCGGGACAGTTACACCTGATCGGGTCCCCGGGACAGTTACTCCTGATCGGGTCCCCGGGACAGTTACTCCCGATCGGGTCCCCGGGGCAGTTACTCCCGATCGGGTCCCCGGGACAGTTACTCCCGATCGGGTCCCCGGGACAGTTACTCCCGATCGGGTCCCCGGGACAGTTACTCCTGATCGGGTCCCCGGGGCAGTTACTCCTGATCGGGTCCCCGGGATAGTTACTCCTGATCGGGTGTCTCTGATTTCCCATTTTAGAGACCAGATGAAACTTCCTAATTTTCTGGAATGTGCTGCCTGAAAGGGCGGTGGAAACAGATTCAATAGTAACTTCCAAAAGAGAATTGGATAAATACTTGAAGGGAGAAAATTTGCAGGGCTCTGGGGAAAGAGCAGGGGAATGGGAATAAGTGGCTAGCTCTTTCACAGAGCCGGCACAGGCTCAATGGGTCAAATGGCCTCCTTCTGCACTGTGAGATTCCTGATCCTAAGATTTCATTGAGTTGATGCAGTTCCTCTAATTCTTTTGTAATGTTTCACAGCAGAAATAATTAGAATCTGATGTTTAATGGCAATGCATGTCCTGCTCCTTCTGAGGGTGCCTTGTTATGTTGCGTAATGCTGTGGGCTCTGTGTATTTCTGTGGGCACTATGTATTTCTGTGGGCACTGTGTGTTTCTGTGGGCTCTGTGTATTTCTGTGGGCTCTGTGTATTTCTGTGGGCACTATGTGTTTCTGTGGGCTCTGTGTATTTCTGTGGGCTCTGTGTATTTCTGTGGGCACTATGTATTTCTGTGGGCTCTGTGTATTTCTGTGGGCTCTGTGTATTTCTGTGGGCTCTGTGTATTTCTGTGGGCACTATGTGTTTCTGTGGGCTCTGTGTATTTCTGTGGGCTCTGTGTATTTCTGTGGGCACTGTGTGTTTCTGTGGGCTCTGTGTATTTCTGTGGGCACTATGTATTTCTGTGGGCTCTGTGTATTTCTGTGGGCACTATGTATTTCTGTGGGCTCTGTGTATTTCTGTGGGCACTATGTATTTCTGTGGGCACTGTGTGTTTCTGTGGGCACTATGTATTTCTGTGGGCACTGTGTGTTTCTGTGGGCACTGTGTATTTCTGTGGGCACTATGTATTTCTGTGGGCACTGTGTGTTTCTGTGGGCACTATGTATTTCTGTGGGCACTGTGTTTCTGTGGGCTCTGTGTATTTCTGTGGGCTCTGTGTATTTCTGTGGGCACTATGTATTTCTGTGGGCTCTGTGTATTTCTGTGGGCACTATGTATTTCTGTGGGCACTGTGTGTTTCTGTGGGCTCTGTGTATTTCTGTGGGCTCTGTGTATTTCTGTGGGCACTATGTATTTCTGTGGGCTCTGTGTATTTCTGTGGGCGCTGTGTATTTCTGTGGGCTCTGTGTATTTCTGTGGGCACTATGTATTTCTGTGGGCTCTGTGTATTTCTGTGGGCTCTGTGTATTTCTGCGGGCTCTGTGTATTTCAGTGGGCTCTGTGTATTTCTGTGGGCTCTGTGTATTTCTGTGGGCTCTGTGTGTTTCTGCGGGCTCTGTGTATTTCAGTGGGCTCTGTGTATTTCTGTGGGCTCTGTGTATTTCTGTGGGCTCTGTGTATTTCTGTGGGCTCTGTGTATTTCTGCGGGCTCTGTGTATTTCAGTGGGCTCTGTGTATTTCTGTGGGCTCTGTGTATTTCTGTGGGCTCTGTGTATTTCTGTGGGCTCTGTGTGTTTCTGCGGGCTCTGTGTATTTCTGTGGGCTCTGTGTATTTCTGTGGGCTCTGTGTATTTCTGTGGGCTCTGTGTATTTCTGTGGGCTCTGTGTATTTCAGTGGGCTCTGTGTATTTCTGTGGGCTCTGTGTGTTTCTGCGGGCTCTGTGTATTTCAGTGGGCTCTGTGTATTTCTGTGGGCTCTGTGTATTTCTGTGGGCTCTGTGTATTTCTGTGGGCTCTGTGTATTTCTGCGGGCTCTGTGTATTTCAGTGGGCTCTGTGTATTTCTGTGGGCTCTGTGTATTTCTGTGGGCTCTGTGTATTTCTGTGGGCTCTGTGTGTTTCTGCGGGCTCTGTGTATTTCTGTGGGCTCTGTGTATTTCTGTGGGCTCTGTGTATTTCTGTGGGCTCTGTGTATTTCTGTGGGCTCTGTGTATTTCTGTGGGCTCTGTGTATTTCTGTGGGCACTGTGTATTTCTGCGGGCACTATGTGTTTCTGCGGGCTCTGTGTATTTCTGTGGGCTTTGTCTTTTTCTGTGGGCTCTGTGTGTTTCTGTGGGCACTGTGTGTTTCTGTGGGCTCTGTGTGTTTCTGTGGGCACTGTGTGTTTCTGTGGGCTCTGTGTATTTCTGTGGGCACTGGGTGTTTCTGTGGGCACTGTGTGTTTCTGTGGGCTCTGTGTGTTTCTTTGGGCTCTGTGTATTTCTGTGGGCACTGGGTGTTTCTGTGGGCACTGTGTGTTTCTGTGGGCTCTGTGTGTTTCTTTGGGCTCTGTGTATTTCTGTGGGCACTGTGTATTTCTTTGGGCACTGTGTGTTTCTGTGGGCTCTGTGTGTTTCTGTGGGCGCTGTGTTTCTGTGGGCACTGTGTGTTTCTGTGGGCACTGTGTGTTTCTGTGGGCACTGTGTGTTTCTGTGGGCACTGTGTGTTTCTGTGGGCTCTGTGTATTTCTGTGGGCTCTGTGTATTTCTGTGGGCTCTGTGTGTTTCTGTGGGCGCTGTGTTTCTGCGGGCTCTGTGTGTTTCTGCGGGCTCTGTGTGTTTCTGTGGGCACTGTGTGTTTCTGTGGGCACTATGTGTTTCTGTGGGCACTGTGTGTTTCTGTGGGCTCTGTGTATTTCTGTGGGCACTATGTATTTCTGTGGGCACTGTGTGTTTCTGTGGGCACTATGTGTTTCTGTGGGCTCTGTGTGTTTCTGTGGGCTCTGTGTGTTTCTGTGGGCTCTGTGTGTTTCTGTGGGCACTGTGTGTTTCTGTGGGCACTATGTGTTTCTGTGGGCACTGTGTGTTTCTGTGGGCTCTGTGTATTTCTGTGGGCACTATGTATTTCTGTGGGCACTGTGTGTTTCTGTGGGCACTATGTGTTTCTGTGGGCTCTGTGTGTTTCTGTGGGCACTGTGTGTTTCTGTGGGCACTGTGTGTTTCTGTGGGCACTGTGTGTTTCTGTGGGCTCTGTGTGTTTCTGTGGGCGCTGTGTGTTTCTGTGGGCTCTGTGTGTTTCTGTGGGCTCTGTGTGTTTCTGTGGGCACTGTGTGTTTCTGTGGGCTCTGTGTGTTTCTGCGGGCTCTGTGTATTTCTGTGGGCACTGTGTGTTTCTGTGGGCACTGTGTGTTTCTGTGGGCTCTGTGTGTTTCTGTGGGCTCTGTGTGTTTCTGTGGGCTCTGTGTGTTTCTGTGGGCGCTGTGTTTCTGTGGGCTCTGTGTGTTTCTGTGGGCTCTGTGTGTTTCTGTGGGCTCTGTGTGTTTCTGTGGGCTCTGTGTGTTTCTGTGGGCTCTGTGTGTTTCTGTGGGCTCTGTGTGTTTCTGTGGGCTCTGTGTGTTTCTGTGGGCTCTGTGTGTTTCTGTGGGCACTGTGTGTTTCTGTGGGCTCTGTGTATTTCTGTGGGCTCTGTGTGTTTCTGTGGGCACTGTGTGTTTCTTTGGGCTATGTGTGTTTCTGTGGGCACTATGTGTTTCTGTGGGCTCTGTGTGTTTCTTTGGGCTCTGTGTGTTTCTGTGGGCACTATGTGTTTCTGTGGGCTCTGTGTGTTTCTGCGGGCTCTGTGTGTTTCTGTGGGCACTGTGTGTTTCTGCGGGCTCTGTGTGTTTCTGCGGGCTCTGTGTGTTTCTGTGGGCTCTGTGTGTTTCTGCGGGCTCTGTGTGTTTCTGCGGACTCTGTGTGTTTCTGCAGTCTCTTGTCTTTTCTGCAGATGGATAGACAGATAGATAGACAGACGGGTAGAGGGATAGATAGACAGACGGATAGATAGACTGACAGAGGGATAGACAAGACAGATCGATAGATGGATAGGCAGATAGATAGATAGACAGACAGACAAAAAGACAGAAGGATAGACTCTGAGTGCAGTCCGTGATCCTACATCAGGTTCTGAGCGGATGCTGGGAAATGTCCTACAGGAAATTAGGAGAATTGGTCTTCTGTGCAGCCAATCGGCAGCTTCCGAGATATTGCTGGGCCAAGGATGGTACAGGAATTCCACACGGAAAGGGAGATAATACCGTCAACAAGTTACTCAAACCCAAACAGCCCACAGATTTTAATTGCAGTATCAAACTTGCCAACTGCATCCATCTCTGCCTCCATCATTTTCCCAGTCCCTCCTCTGTCCCATGGTCACTCTCTCAGTCCCTCCTCTGTCCCATGGTCACTTCCTTAGTCCCTCCTCTGTCCCATGGTCACTCCCAGTACCTCCTCTGTCCCATGGTCACTCTCCCAGTCCCTCCTCTGTCCCATGGTCACTCTCTCAGTCCCTCCTCTGTCCCATGGTCACTCTCAGTCCTTCCTCTGTCCCATGGTCACTCTCTCAGTCCGTCCTCTGTCCTATGGTCACTCTCAGTCCCTCCTCTGTCCCATGGTCACTCTCTCAGTCCTTCCTCTGTCCCATGGTCACTCTCAGTCCCTCCTCTGTCCCATGGTCACTCTCAGTCCTTCCTCTGTCCCATGGTCACTCTTAGTCCCTCCTCTGTCCCATGGTCACTCTCTCAGTCCTTCCTCTGTCCCATGGTCACTCTCAGTCCCTCCTCTGTCCCATGGTCACTCTCAGTCCTTCCTCTGTCCCATGGTCACTCTCAGTCCCTCCTCTGTCCCATGGTCACTCTCTCAGTCCTTCCTCTGTCCCATGGTCACTCTCAGTCCCTCCTCTGTCCCATGGTCACTCTCAGTCCTTCCTCTGTCCCATGGTCACTCTCAGTCCCTCCTCTGTCCCATGGTCACTCTCAGTCCTTCCTCTATCCCATGGTCACTCTCAGTCCCTCCTCTGTCCCATGGTCACTCTCTCAGTCCTTCCTCTGTCCCATGGTCACTCTCAGTCCCTCCTCTGTCCCATGGTCACTCTTTCAGTTTATCTCTCAGTCCCTCTGACTCATGGGGCCTGATTGTAGTTTGGAGCCGGGACCCCCGCGGGTGTGAAGATATTCCCGTTGGGAACCTGGAGGCCAAGCGAGTGTGTCGCAATCTGCGATCACAACACAATTAAAGGCGAGTGTTTGTGTCTGGGAGTTTCCCCCACGCCAGGCAGCCAGATTGATAGGACGGCCTCCCTGTTGGGAGGGAAAGGAGCTGCGAGTCGGAGAGGAGGGAGGGAGGGAAGGAGGGAGGGAGGGAGGGAGGGAGAGCAAGATCGTGGGCTGAGGAGGAAATCAGGGGGGAGGTGGGCGATATCGGGTCGGCCTTGGAGAAGGACGGGGCGGGCGGGCGGCCAATCGCGGGGGTCCTGTCGGCCAGGTGAGCTTGTTGGGCCTGGGTGAAATACTCCTGCTCCTCCGGGCCCACAAGCAGCGCAATAAAGGCCCTCACTCACCTCATGGATCCGGCCCTTCCCACCTGCTTTCACCTGACGTGAATCGGAAGCGATGGGAAACCTGAAAAGGTAAGGTTAAATTCGTTGTACGTTTCTAATACACAAAAAATGAAGTGCCTGAACTATCGCAGTGAGGTCCATTGCCCCTTTATGTATCGGCCCGCGGGGGGCGGGACTTCCGGTTTCTGTTACGCGAATCCAAATGCGCCTGGGTTAACCCGGGTGTGGGCGCATTGGAGCCGGGATGAGATCATGCTCCAAAAATCTACCCACCCACCCACCCCACCCCACCCACCCCACCCCACCCACCCCACCCCACCCCACCCCACCCACCCCACCCACCCCACCCCATTCTTGGGAGTTAAAATTACCCCCATAGTCTTTTTCTTGGTCCCCCATCCCATGATCTATCTCTTGATCCATTTCTCAGTCCCTCAGTCGCTCTTTTGGTCCCTCCATCCCATGATCACTCCCTTGGCCCCTCTATTCTAAGATCACTCTTGGCCCCTTTATTTTATGATCACTCTTGGTCCCTATATCGCATGGTCACTCTCTTGGTCCCTCGATTCTATGGTCACTCTTGGCCCCTCTATTCTATGGTCACTCTTGGCCCCTCTATTCTTTGGTCACTCTTGGTCCCTCTATTCTATGGTCACTCTTGGTCCCTCTATCCCACGGTCACTCCCTTTGTCCTTCTGTCCTTGATTTGCCCTTTTGACTTGCCAATGTCCCTCTGTCCATCCCTGTATTTGACTCAGTGTTATTGTTATTCCAATGTTGATCTCACTGGTGAAAATGAAGCAATGTTTTTGCTCTTTAACATGATGAATTATAACGCTGCTTTTGTATTTTACTGTTTATTTGTTACTTTAAACTTTATTACTAAATATCTGAAAGTGAAATCTCTTCTCATATTCTCAGCTCTCGCTGAACCCACTGCCAGTAACACCTCCCTGTACCAATTTAATGCAACCATGGACCGGGGCTCCACCGCTGCACCAGGATCCCGTCTGATTCCTGTGACCATTGACGGCAGCTCCACCACTGCACCAGGATCCCGTCTGATTCCTGTGACCATTGACAGCAGCTCCACCACTGCACCAGGATCCCGTCTGATTCCCATGCCAGAGCCCACAGTGGGGTATACAGAGCAAGCAAATATTACGGCCAATTACAGCAAGCTACAAGGTGAGTGTGGCATCTGCATTCAGAATGAAACCTCCCCTTATCTAATCTACAAAAACTGGAAAGTTTTACACTGTGTAACAATACGTAGGAACATAGGAACAGGAGGAGGCCATTCAGCCCCTCGAGCATGTTCTGCCATTCAATGAGACCATGGCTAGTCTGTGACCTAACTCCATATACCTGCCTTAACGAAAGGTATTAAGGGATGTGGGCCTAACAAAAATCGATCAATCTCAGATTTAAAATTAACAATTGAGCTCGCATCAACTGTTGTTTGCGGAAGAGAATTCCAAACTTCTCCCACCCTTTGTGTGTAGACGTGTTTCCCAACTTCACTCCTGAAAGTCGCGGCTCTAATTTTTAGACTGTGTCCCCTCGTCCGAGACTCCCCAACCAGCAGAAATGGTTTCTCTCTATTTACCCTATTGATTCCCCATAATATCGTGAAAACTTCGATCAAATCATCCCTTAATCTTCTAAACTCCAGGGAATACAACCCTAGTTTGTGTAATCTCTCCTCGTAATTTAACTCTTGAAGTCCGGGTATCATTCTAGTAAATCTGCGCTGCACTCCCTCCAAGGCCAATATGTCCTTCCTAAGGTGCGGTGCCCAGAACTGAACACAGTACTCCAGGTGTGGTCTAACCAGGGTTTTGTATAGGGTGTTAACTAAATCTAGCTCATTACTCATTATTAAATCTAATACAGCCTGCCCCCTTGTTGGTTCTAGGACATTTTGTTGCAGAAAGCTGCCCTGAACACACTCAAGAAATTCGCTCCATTTCTGACCTGAGCTCGTCTGCTGACCCCAATCAATATGAAAGTTAAAATCCCCCATTAAAACCACTCTGCCTTTGCTACATGCTTTTCTAATCTCTGCATTTATATATTCTGCCACTTCACAGCTGCTACCAGGGGGCCTATACACAACTCCCACTACAGTCATAAATCCTTTTCTATTTCTTAATTCTATCCTTAAAGTCTCCACTGTCTGCTCACCTCTCATTATATCCTCTCTTATCATTGAAGAAATTTCATCCTTAATCACTAAGGCTACTCCTCCCCCTCTAGTTTCCCGATGCTTCCTGTAGACCTTATAACCTGGTATATTCAGTTCTCAGTCCTGACCGTCTTGCAGCCGTGACTCAGTAATGGCTGCCTTGTCGTACCCTCGAAGTTGAATTTGTGCCTGCAATTCATTCAGTTTGTTCCTCACACTCTGTGTGCTTGTTTGGGCCACACACTCGAACGTGCTCTTCAGCTCGAATATTGTTTTTCCCACTAATTTCCGATTTCTCAATCCTAATTTAATTACTTTACATCTTTTAGTTTTCCCTTTACCTGTAGTGCCTAAAGTATAATTTCTGACTCTCACTCCACTCTCTACCTTTCTATTTGTTTTGGAATTATTATCTTTTCCAACTGAGCCCTCCACCCCCCCCCCACCACCCACCCCATTTACTAGCTTAAAGTCCTTGTGACTGTCCTATTTATCCTTTCTGTTAGGGCCCTGGTCCCAGCCTGGTTCAGGTGGCACCCCTCCTAACGGTACAGTTCCTTCCTGTCCCAGTATTGGTGCCAATGTCCCATGACAAGTATGTGGCGCGTCACACTGCGTAACAATCCGCGGCGCATCACGCTGCGTGACAATACGCGGCGCGTCACGCTGTGGAAAGGTTCCAGCGGATTGGAAAACCGCAAACGTAAGACCCCAATTCAAGAAGGGAGTGAGACAGAAAGCAGGTAACTATAGACCAGTTAGCCTAACATCTGTCATTGGGAAAATGCTAGAATCCATTATTAAGGAAGTAGTAGCAGGACATTTGGAGACTCATAATACAATCAAGGAGAGTCAACATGGTTTTATGAAGGGGAAATCGTGCCTGACAAATTTATTAGAGTTCTTTGAGGAAGTAACGGGCAGGGTGGATAAAGGGGAACCAATGGATGCAGTATATTTGGATTTCCAAAAAGCATTCGATAAGGTGCCACATAAAAGATTACTGCACAAGATAAGAGCTCATGGTGTTGGGGGTAATATACTGGCATGGATAGAGGATTGGCTAACTAACAGAAAACAAAGAGTCGGGATAAAAGGGTCATTTTCAAAATGGCAATCTGTAACTAGTGGGGTGCCGCAGGGCTCAGTGCTGGGGCCTCAACTATTTACAATATATATCAATGACTTGGATGAAGGAACAGAGTGTCTTGTGGCCAAATTTGCTGATGATACAAAGATAGGTGGAAAAGCAAGTTGTGATGAGGACAATTGTAAACAATTTTACAGCACCAAGTTATAGTCCAGCAATTTTGTTCACCTGACGAAGGAGGAAGCCTCCGAAAGCTTGTGAATTTAAAATAAAATTGCTGGACTATAACTTGGTGTTGTAAAATTGTTTACAATTGTCAACCCCAGTCCATCACCGGCATCTCCACATGATGAGGACACAAAGTGTCTGCAAAGGGATATTGACAGGTTAAGCGAATGGGCAAAAATTTGGCAGATGGAATATAATGTGGGAAAATGTGAAGTCATCCACTTTGGGAGGAAAAATAAAAAAAGCAAAATATTATTTGAATGGAGAAATACTACAAAATGCTGCGGTACAGGGGGATCTGGGTGTCCTCGTACATAAAACATAAGAAGTCAACATACAGGTGCAGCAGGTAATCCGGAAGGCAAATGGAATATTGGCCTTTATTTCTAGGGGGATGGAGTGTAAAAGCAGGGAAGTCATGCTCCAACTGTACAGGGTGCTGGTGAGACCACACCTGGAGTACTGCGTACAGTTCTGGTGCCCTTATTTAAGGAAGGACATACTTGCATTGGAGGCAGTTCAGAGAAGGTTCACTCGGTTGATTCCGGGTATGGAAGGGTTGTCTTATGAGGAAAGATTGAACAGGTTGGGTCTATACTCATTGGAGTTTAGAAGAATGAGAGGAGATCTTATTGAAACATACAGGATTCTGAGGGGACTCGATAGGGTAGATGCTGAGAGGTTGTTACCCCTCATGGGGGAATCTAAAACTAGGGGCATAGTCTCAGAATAAGGGGTCGCCCGTTTAAGACGGAAATGAGGAGGAATTTCTTCTCCCAGAGGGTCGTGAACCTTTGGAATTCTTTACCCCAAAAAGCTGTGGAGGCTGAGTCATTGAATACATTCAAGGCTGAGTTAGACAAATTTTTAATCAGCAAGGGAGTCAAAGGATATGGGGAAAAGGCAGGAAAGTGGAGTTGAGGTAAAAATCAAATCAGCCATGATCTCATTAAATGGCGGAGCAGGCTCGAGGGGTGAAATGGCCTCTTATGGTCTCAACACTACATGGCGTGTCACACTGTGTAACAATACGTGGCGAGTTACACTGCGTAACAATACGTGGCGAGTTACACTGCGTAACAATACGTGCCGAGTTACACTGTGTAACAATACGTGGCGAGTTACACTGCGTAACAATACGTGGTGAGTTACTCTGCGTCACAATACGTGGTGAGTTACTCTGTGTAACAATACGTGGTGAGTTACTCTGTGTAACAATACGTGGCGAGTTACTCTGCGTCACAATACGTGGTGAGTTACTCTGTGTAACAATACGTGGCGAGTTACACTGCGTAACAATACGTGGTGAGTTACACTGCGTAACAATACGTGGTGAGTTACTCTGTGTAACAATACGTGGCGAGTTACACTGTGTAACAATACGTGGCGAGTTACTCTGTGTAACAATACGTGGTGAGTTACACTGTGTAACAATACGTGGCGAGTTACACTGCGTAACAATACGTGGCGAGTTACTCTGCGTCACAATACGTGGTGAGTTACTCTGTGTAACAATACGTGGCGAGTTACACTGTGTAACAATACGTGGCGAGTTACTCTGTGTAACAATACGTGGCGAGTTACTCTGCGTCACAATACGTGGTGAGTTACTCTGTGTAACAATACGTGGCGAGTTACACTGCGTAACAATACGTGGTGAGTTACACTGCGTAACAATACGTGGTGAGTTACTCTGTGTAACAATACGTGGCGAGTTACTCTGCGTCACAATACGTGGTGAGTTACTCTGAGTAACAATACGTGGCGAGTTACTCTGTGTAACAATACGTGGCGAGTTACACTGCGTAACAATACGTGGTGAGTTACACTGCGTAACAATACGTGGTGAGTTACTCTGTGTAACAATACGTGGTGAGTTACTCTGTGTAACAATACGTGGTGAATTACTCTGAGTAACAATACGTGGCGAGTTACTCTGTGTAACAATACGTGGTGAGTTACACTGCGTAACAATACGTGGTGAGTTACTCTGTGTAACAATACGTGGTGAGTTACTCTGTGTAACAATACGTGGTGAATTACTCTGAGTAACAATACGTGGCGAGTTACTCTGTGTAACAATACGTGGCGAGTTACTCTGTGTAACAATACGTGGCGAGTTACTCTGTGTAACAATACGTGGTGAGTTACTCTGTGTAACAATACGTGGTGAGTTACTCTGCGTAACAATACGTGGCGAGTTACTCTGTGTAACAATACGTGGCGAGTTACACTGCGTAACAATACGTGGTGAGTTACACTGCGTAACAATACGTGGTGAGTTACACTGCGTAACAATACGTGGCGAGTTACACTGCGTAACAATACGTGGCGAGTTACTCTGTGTAACAATACGTGGCGAGTTACTCTGTGTAACAATACGTGGTGAGTTACTCTGTGTAACAATACATGGTGAGTTACTCTGTGTAACAATACGTGGTGAGTTACTCTGTGTAACAATACGTGGCGAGTTACTCTGTGTAACAATACGTGGTGAGTTACTCTGTGTAACAATACGTGGCGAGTTACTCTGTGTAACAATACGTGGCGAGTTACTCTGTGTAACAATACGTGGTGAGTTACACTGCGTAACAATACGTGGTGAGTTACACTGTGTAACAATACGTGGTGAGTTACTCTGTGTAACAATACGTGGCGAGTTACACTGCGTAACAATACGTGGCGAGTTACACTGCGTAACAATACGTGGCGAGTTACACTGCGTAACAATACGTGGCGAGTTACACTGCGTAACAATACGTGGCGAGTTACTCTGCGTAACAATACGTGGCGAGTTACTCTGTGTAACAATACGTGGTGAGTTACTCTGCGTAACAATACGTGGCGAGTTACTCTGTGTAACAATACGTGGCGAGTTACACTGTGTAACAATACGTGGTGAGTTACTCTGTGTAACAATACGTGGTGAGTTACTCTGAGTAACAATACGTGGCGAGTTACACTGTGTAACAATACGTGGTGAGTTACTCTGTGTAACAATACGTGGTGAGTTACTCTGTGTAACAATACGTGGCGAGTTACTCTGTGTAACAATACGTGGTGAGTTACTCTGCGTAACAATACGTGGCGAGTTACTCTGTGTAACAATACGTGGCGAGTTACACTGTGTAACAATACGTGGTGAGTTACTCTGTGTAACAATACGTGGTGAGTTACTCTGAGTAACAATACGTGGCGAGTTACACTGTGTAACAATACGTGGTGAGTTACACTGCGTAACAATACGTGGTGAGTTACTCTGTGTAACAATACGTGGCGAGTTACTCTGTGTAACAATACGTGGTGAGTTACTCTGTGTAACAATAAATGGTGAGTTACTCTGTGTAACAATACGTGGCGAGTTACTCTGTGTAACAATACGTGGTGAGTTACTCTGTGTAACAATACGTGGTGAGTTACTCTGTGTAACAATACGTGGCGAGTTACTCTGTGTAACAATACGTGGTGAGTTACTCTGTGTAACAATACGTGGTGAGTTACTCTGCGTAACAATACGTGGTGAGTTACTCTGCGTAACAATACGTGGTGAGTTACTCTGCGTAACAATACGTGGTGAGTTACTCTGTGTAACAATACGTGGTGAGTTACTCTGTGTAACAATACGTGGCGAGTTACTCTGTGTAACAATACGTGGTGAGTTACTCTGTGTAACAATACGTGGTGAGTTACTCTGTGTAACAATACGTGGTGAGTTACTCTGCGTAACAATACGTGGTGAGTTACTCTGCGTAACAATACGTGGTGAGTTACTCTGCGTAACAATACGTGGTGAGTTACTCTGTGTAACAATACGTGGTGAGTTACTCTGTGTAACAATACGTGGTGAGTTACTCTGTGTAACAATACGTGGTGAGTTACTCTGTGTAACAATACGTGGTGAGTTACTCTGTGTAACAATACGTGGTGAGTTACTCTGTGTAACAATACGTGGTGAGTTACTCTGTGTAACAATACGTGGTGAGTTACTCTGTGTAACAATACGTGGTGAGTTACTCTGTGTAACAATACGTGGTGAGTTACTCTGTGTAACAATACGTGGTGAGTTACTCTGTGTAACAATACGTGGTGAGTTACACTGCGTAACAATACGTGGTGAGTTACTCTGCGTAACAATACGTGGCGAGTTACTCTGTGTAACAATACGTGGCGAGTTACTCTGTGTAACAATACGTGGTGAGTTACTCTGCGTAACAATACGTGGTGAGTTACTCTGCGTAACAATACGTGGCGAGTTACTCTGCGGAACAATACGTGGCGAGTTACTCTGTGTAACAATACGTGGTGAGTTACTCTGTGTAACAATACGTGGTGAGTTACTCTGTGTAACAATACGTGGTGCGTTACACTGCGTAACAATACGTGGTGAGTTACTCTGTGTAACAATACGTGGCGAGTTACACTGTGTAACAATACGTGGCGAGTTACTCTGTGTAACAATACGTGGCGAGTTACTCTGTGTAACAATACGTGGCGAGTTACACTGCGTAACAATACGTGGTGAGTTACTCTGTGTAACAATACGTGGCGAGTTACACTGCGTAACAATACGTGGCGAGTTACACTGCGTAACAATACGTGGCGAGTTACACTGCGTAACAATACGTGGCGAGTTACACTGCGTAACAATACGTGGCGAGTTACTCTGTGTAACAATACGTGGTGAGTTACTCTGTGTAACAATACGTGGTGAGTTACTCTGTGTAACAATACGTGGCGAGTTACACTGCGTAACAATACGTGGTGAGTTACTCTGCGTAACAATACGTGGCGAGTTACTCTGTGTAACAATACGTGGCGAGTTACACTGTGTAACAATACGTGGTGAGTTACTCTGTGTAACAATACGTGGTGAGTTACTCTGTGTAACAATACGTGGTGAGTTACTCTGTGTAACAATACGTGGCGAGTTACACTGCGTAACAATACGTGGTGAGTTACTCTGTGTAACAATACGTGGCGAGTTACTCTGTGTAACAATACGTGGTGAGTTACTCTGTGTAACAATACGTGGCGAGTTACTCTGCGTAACAATACGTGGCGTGTTACTCTGTGTAACAATACGTGGCGTGTTACTCTGTGTAACAATACGTGGTGAGTTACACTGTGTAACAATACGTGGCGTGTTACACTGCGTAACAATACGTGGTGAGTTACTCTGTGTAACAATACGTGGTGAGTTACTCTGTGTAACAATACGTGGCGAGTTACACTGCGTAACAATACGTGGCGTGTTACTCTGTGTAACAATACGTGGCGTGTTACACTGCGTAACAATACGTGGCGAGTTACACTGCGTAACAATACGTGGTGAGTTACACTGAGTAACAATACGTGGCGAGTTACACTGAGTAACAATATGTGGCGAGTTACACTGCGTCACAATACGTGGTGAGTTACACTGAGTAACAATACGTGGCGAGTTACACTGAGTAACAATATGTGGCGAGTTACACTGCGTCACAATACGTGGTGAGTTACACTGAGTAACAATACGTGGCGAGTTACACTGAGTAACAATACGTGGCGAGTTACACTGCGTAACAATACGTGGTGAGTTACACTGAGTAACAATACGTGGCGAGTTACACTGCGTAACAATACGTGGTGAGTTACTCTGCGTAACAATACGTGGCGAGTTACACTGCGTAACAATACGTGGCGTGTTACTCTGTGTAACAATACGTGGCGAGTTACTCTGTGTAACAATACGTGGCGTGTTACTCTGTGTAACAATACGTGGCGAGTTACTCTGTGTAACAATACGTGGTGAGTTACACTGCGTAACAATACGTGGTGAGTTACACTGTGTAACAATACGTGGTGAGTTACTCTGTGTAACAATACGTGGTGAGTTACACTGCGTAACAATACGTGGCGAGTTACTCTGTGTAACAATACGTGGTGAGTTACTCTGTGTAACAATACGTGGTGAGTTACTCTGTGCAACAATACGTGGTGAGTTACACTGCGGAACAATACGTGGTGAGTTACACTGCGTAACAATATGTGGCGAGTTACTCTGTGTAACAATACGTGGCGAGTTACTCTGTGTAACAATACGTGGTGAGTTACTCTGTGCAACAATACGTGGTGAGTTACACTGCGGAACAATACGTGGTGAGTTACACTGCGTAACAATACGTGGCGAGTTACTCTGCGTAACAATACGTGGCGAGTTACACTGCGTAACAATACGTGGCGAGTTACTCTGCGTAACAATACGTGGCGAGTTACACTGCGTAACAATACGTGGCGAGTTACTCTGCGTAACAATACGTGGCGAGTTACTCTGCGTAACAATACGTGGCGAGTTACACTGAGTAACAATACGTGGCGAGTTACACTGCGTAACAATACGTGGCGAGTTACTCTGCGTAACAATACGTGGTGAGTTACTCTGTGTAACAATACGTGGTGAGTTACTCTGTGTAACAATACGTGGTGAGTTACTCTGTGTAACAATACGTGGTGAGTTACACTGCGTAACAATACGTGGCGAGTTACTCTGTG
The DNA here is from genome assembly GCF_035084215.1 of Heptranchias perlo. Lineage (NCBI taxonomy): Eukaryota > Metazoa > Chordata > Chondrichthyes > Hexanchiformes > Hexanchidae > Heptranchias > Heptranchias perlo. The sequence goes on from NC_090354.1 coordinate 727,479, forward strand.
TAACAATACGTGGCGTGTTACTCTGTGTAACAATACGTGGTGAGTTACTCTGCGTAACAATACGTGGTGAGTTACTCTGTGTAACAATACGTGGCGAGTTACTCTGTGTAACAATACGTGGCGAGTTACTCTGTGTAACAATACGTGCCGAGTTACTCTGTGTAACAATACGTGGCGAGTTACTCTGTGTAACAATACGTGGTGAGTTACTCTGTGTAACAATACGTGGTGAGTTACTCTGTGTAACAATACGTGGCGAGTTACTCTGTGTAACAATACGTGGTGAGTTACTCTGCGTAACAATACGTGGCGAGTTACTCTGTGTAACAATACGTGGTGAGTTACTCTGTGTAACAATACGTGGTGAGTTACTCTGCGTAACAATACGTGGCGAGTTACACTGCGTAACAATACGTGGCGAGTTACACTGTGTAACAATACGTGGTGAGTTACTCTGTGTAACAATACGTGGTGAGTTACTCTGCGTAACAATACGTGGCGAGTTACACTGTGTAACAATACGTGCCGAGTTACTCTGTGTAACAATACGTGGTGAGTTACTCTGTGTAACAATACGTGGTGAGTTACTCTGTGTAACAATACGTGGTGAGTTACTCTGTGTAACAATACGTGGCGAGTTACTCTGTGTAACAATACGTGGTGAGTTACTCTGTGCAACAATACGTGGTGAGTTACACTGCGGAACAATACGTGGTGAGTTACTCTGTGTAACAATACGTGGCGAGTTACTCTGTGCAACAATACGTGGTGAGTTACACTGCGGAACAATACGTGGTGAGTTACACTGCGGAACAATACGTGGCGAGTTACTCTGCGTAACAATACGTGGCGAGTTACACTGCGTAACAATACGTGGCGAGTTACTCTGCGTAACAATACGTGGCGAGTTACACTGCGTAACAATACGTGGCGAGTTACTCTGCGTAACAATACGTGGCGAGTTACACTGAGTAACAATACGTGGCGAGTTACACTGCGTAACAATACGTGGCGAGTTACTCTGCGTAACAATACGTGGTGAGTTACTCTGTGTAACAATACGTGGTGAGTTACTCTGTGTAACAATACGTGGTGAGTTACTCTGTGTAACAATACGTGGTGAGTTACACTGCGTAACAATACGTGGCGAGTTACTCTGTGTAACAATACGTGGCGTGTTACTCTGTGTAACAATACGTGGCGTGTTACACTGCGTAACAATACGTGGTGAGTTACTCTGTGTAACAATACGTGGCGAGTTACTCTGTGTAACAATACGTGGCGAGTTACACTGCGTAACAATACGTGGCGAGTTACTCTGTTTAACAATACGTGGTGAGTTACTCTGTGTAACAATACGTGGCGAGTTACTCTGTGTAACAATACGTGGCGAGTTACTCTGTGTAACAATACGTGCCGAGTTACTCTGTGTAACAATACGTGGCGAGTTACTCTGTGTAACAATACGTGGTGAGTTACTCTGTGTAACAATACGTGGTGAGTTACTCTGTGTAACAATACGTGGTGAGTTACTCTGTGTAACAATACGTGGCGAGTTACTCTGTGTAACAATACGTGGTGAGTTACTCTGTGTAACAATACGTGGCGAGTTACTCTGTGTAACAATACGTGGTGAGTTACTCTGCGTAACAATACGTGGCGAGTTACTCTGTGTAACAATACGTGGTGAGTTACTCTGTGTAACAATACGTGGTGAGTTACTCTGCGTAACAATACGTGGCGAGTTACACTGCGTAACAATACGTGGCGAGTTACACTGTGTAACAATACGTGGTGAGTTACTCTGTGTAACAATACGTGGCGAGTTACTCTGTGTAACAATACGTGGCGAGTTACTCTGTGTAACAATACGTGGCGTGTTAAACTGAGTAACAATACGTGGCGAGTTACACTGAGTAACAATACGTGGCGAGTTACTCTGTGTAACAATACGTGGCGAGTTACTCTGCGTAACAATACGTGGCGAGTTACTCTGCGTAACAATACGTGGCGAGTTACACTGAGTAACAATACGTGGCGAGTTACACTGTGTAACAATACGTGGCGAGTTACTCTGCGTAACAATACGTGGCGTGTTACACTGCGTAACAATACGTGGCGAGTTACTCTGCGTAACAATACGTGGCGAGTTGCACTGCGTAACAATACGTGGCGAGTTACTCTGCGTAACAATACGTGGCGAGTTACTCTGTGTAACAATACGTGGCGAGTTACACTGCGTAACAATACGTGGCGAGTTACTCTGTGTAACAATACGTGGCGAGTTACTCTGTGTAACAATACGTGGCGAGTTACTCTGTGTAACAATACGTGGCGAGTTACTCTGTGTAACAATACGTGGCGAGTTACTCTGTGTAACAATACGTGGCGAGTTACTCTGTGTAACAATACGTGGCGAGTTACTCTGTGTAACAATACGTGGTGAGTTACTCTGTGTAACAATACGTGGTGAGTTACTCTGTGTAACAATATGTGGTGAGTTACTCTGTGTAACAATACGTGGTGAGTTACTCTGTGTAACAATACGTGGTGAGTTACTCTGCGTAACAATACGTGGCGAGTTACTCTGCGTAACAATACGTGGCGAGTTACTCTGTGTAACAATACGTGGTGAGTTACTCTGTGTAACAATACGTGGTGAGTTACTCTGTGTAACAATATGTGGTGAGTTACTCTGTGTAACAATACGTGGTGAGTTACTCTGTGTAACAATACGTGGCGAGTTACTCTGAGTAACAATACGTGGCGAGTTACTCTGCGTAACAATACGTGGTGAGTTACTCTGCGTAACAATACGTGGTGAGTTACTCTGTGTAACAATACGTGGTGAGTTACTCTGCGTAACAATACGTGGCGTGTTACACTGTGTAACAATACGTGGTGAGTTACTCTGTGTAACAATACGTGGTGAGTTACTCTGTGTAACAATACGTGGCGAGTTACTCTGTGTAACAATACGTGGTGAGTTACACTGCGTAACAATATGTGGTGAGTTACACTGCGTAACAATACGTGGTGAGTTACTCTGCGTAACAATACGTGGTGAGTTACTCTGTGTAACAATACGTGGCGAGTTACACTGCGTAACAATACGTGGTGAGTTATACTGTGTAACAATACGTGGCGAGTTACACTGCGTAACAATACGTGGTGAGTTACACTGCGTAACAATACGTGGCGAGTTACACTGCGTAACAATACGTGGTGAGTTATACTGTGTAACAATACGTGGCGAGTTACACTGCGTAACAATACGTGGCGAGTTACACTGCGTAACAATACGTGGCGAGTTACACTGCGTAACAATACGTGCCGAGTTACTCTGTGTAACAATACGTGGCGAGTTACTCTGTGTAACAATACGTGGCGAGTTACTCTGTGTAACAATACGTGGCGAGTTACTCTGTGTAACAATACGTGGCGAGTTACTCTGTGTAACAATACGTGGCGAGTTACTCTGTGTAACAATACGTGGTGAGTTACTCTGTGTAACAATACGTGGCGAGTTACTCTGTGTAACAATACGTGGTGAGTTACTCTGTGTAACAATACGTGGTGAGTTACTCTGTGTAACAATATGTGGCGAGTTACACTGTGTAACAATACGTGGTGGGTTACTCTGTGTAACAATACGTGGCGAGTTACTCTGTGTAACAATACGTGGTGAGTTACACTGCGTAACAATACGTGGTGAGTTACTCTGTGTAACAATACGTGGTGAGTTACTCTGTGTAACAATACGTGGCGAGTTACTCTGTGTAACAATACGTGGTGAGTTACACTGCGTAACAATACGTGGTGAGTTACTCTGTGTAACAATACGTGGCGAGTTACTCTGTGTAACAATACGTGGCGAGTTACTCTGTGTAACAATACGTGGTGAGTTACTCTGCGTAACAATACGTGGCGAGTTACTCTGCGTAACAATACGTGGCGAGTTACACTGCGTAACAATACGTGGCGAGTTACACTGTGTAACAATACGTGGCGAGTTACTCTGTGTAACAATACGTGGTGAGTTACTCTGCGTAACAATACGTGGTGAGTTACTCTGTGTAACAATACGTGGCGAGTTACTCTGCGTAACAATACGTGGTGAGTTACTCTGTGTAACAATACGTGGCGAGTTACTCTGTGTAACAATACGTGGCGAGTTACACTGCGTAACAATACGTGGTGAGTTACTCTGTGTAACAATACGTGGCGAGTTACACTGCGTAACAATACGTGGCGAGTTACACTGTGTAACAATACGTGGCGAGTTACTCTGTGTAACAATACGTGGCGAGTTACACTGCGTAACAATACGTGGTGAGTTACTCTGCGTAACAATACGTGGCGAGTTACACTGCGTAACAATACGTGGCGAGTTACACTGCGTAACAATACGTGGCGAGTTACTCTGCGTAACAATACGTGGCGAGTTACACTGCGTAACAATACGTGGCGAGTTACTCTGCGTAACAATACTTGGCGAGTTACACTGCGTAACAATACGTGGCGAGTTACACTGCGTAACAATACGTGGCGAGTTACTCTGTGTAACAATACGTGGCGAGTTACTCTGTGTAACAATACGTGGCGAGTTACTCTGTGTAACAATACGTGGCGAGTTACTCTGCGTAACAATACGTGGCGAGTTACTCTGCGTAACAATACGTGGCGAGTTACACTGCGTAACAATACGTGGCGAGTTACTCTGTGTAACAATACGTGGCGAGTTACTCTGTGTAACAATACGTGGCGAGTTAAACTGCGTAACAATACGTGGCGAGTTACTCTGCGTAACAATACGTGGTGAGTTACTCTGCGTAACAATACGTGGCGAGTTACTCTGCGTAACAATACGTGGCGAGTTACTCTGCGTAACAATACGTGGCGAGTTACTCTGCGTAACAATACGTGGCGAGTTACACTGCGTAACAATACGTGGCGAGTTACTCTGTGTAACAATACGTGGCGAGTTACACTGCGTAACAATACGTGGTGAGTTACTCTGTGTAACAATATGTGGCGAGTTACTCTGTGTAACAATACGTGGCGAGTTACTCTGTGTAACAATACGTGGTGAGTTACTCTGTGTAACAATACGTGGCGAGTTACTCTGTGTAACAATACGTGGCGAGTTACTCTGTGTAACAATACGTGGCGAGTTACTCTGCGTAACAATACGTGGCGAGTTACACTGCGTAACAATACGTGGCGAGTTACACTGCGTAACAATACGTGGCGAGTTACACTGCGTAACAATACGTGGCGAGTTACACTGCGTAACAATACGTGCCGAGTTACTCTGTGTAACAATACGTGGCGAGTTACTCTGTGTAACAATACGTGGTGAGTTACTCTGTGTAACAATACGTGGCGAGTTACTCTGTGTAACAATACGTGGCGAGTTACTCTGTGTAACAATACGTGGCGAGTTACACTGCGTAACAATAAGTGGCGAGTTACACTGCGTAACAATACGTGGTGAGTTACTCTGTGTAACAATACGTGGTGAGTTACTCTGTGTAACAATACGTGGTGAGTTACTCTGTGTAACAATACGTGGCGAGTTACTCTGTGTAACAATACGTGGTGAGTTACTCTGTGTAACAATACTTGGCGAGTTACTCTGTGTAACAATACGTGGTGAGTTACTCTGTGTAACAATACGTGGCGAGTTACTCTGTGTAACAATACGTGGCGAGTTACTCTGTGTAACAATACGTGGTGAGTTACACTGCGTAACAATACGTGGTGAGTTACTCTGTGTAACAATACGTGGCGAGTTACACTGCGTAACAATACGTGGCGAGTTACACTGCGTAACAATACGTGGCGAGTTACACTGCGTAACAATACGTGGCGAGTTACACTGCGTAACAATACGTGGCGAGTTACTCTGCGTAACAATACGTGGCGAGTTACTCTGTGTAACAATACGTGGTGAGTTGCTCTGTGTAACAATACGTGGCGAGTTACACTGTGTAACAATACGTGGCGAGTTACTCTGTGTAACAATACGTGGCGAGTTACACTGTGTAACAATACGTGGTGAGTTACTCTGTGTAACAATACGTGGTGAGTTACTCTGTGTAACAATACGTGGTGAGTTACACTGCGTCACAATACGTGGTGAGTTACTCTGTGTAACAATACGTGGTGAGTTACTCTGTGTAACAATACGTGGCGAGTTACTCTGTGTAACAATACGTGGTGAGTTACTCTGTGTAACAATACGTGGTGAGTTACTCTGTGTAACAATACGTGGCGAGTTACTCTGTGTAACAATACGTGGCGAGTTACACTGTGTAACAATACGTGGTGAGTTGCTCTGTGTAACAATACGTGGTGAGTTACTCTGTGTAACAATACGTGGCGAGTTACTCTGTGTAACAATACGTGGTGAGTTACTCTGTGTAACAATACGTGGCGAGTTACTCTGTGTAACAATACGTGGCGAGTTACACTGTGTAACAATACGTGGCGAGTTACTCTGTGTAACAATACGTGGTGAGTTACTCTGTGTAACAATACGTGGCGAGTTACTCTGTGTAACAATACGTGGTGAGTTACACTGTGTAACAATACGTGGCGAGTTACTCTGTGTAACAATACGTGGTGAGTTACTCTGTGTAACAATACGTGGCGAGTTACACTGTGTAACAATACGTGGCGAGTTACTCTGTGTAACAATACGTGGCGAGTTACTCTGTGTAACAATACGTGGTGAGTTACTCTGTGTAACAATACGTGGTGAGTTACTCTGTGTAACAATACGTGGCGAGTTACTCTGTGTAACAATACGTGGTGAGTTACACTGTGTAACAATACGTGGCGAGTTACTCTGTGTAACAATACGTGGTGAGTTACACTGTGTAACAATACGTGGCGAGTTACTCTGTGTAACAATACGTGGCGAGTTACACTGCGGAACAATACGTGGCGAGTTACACTGCGTAACAATACGTGGTGAGTTACTCTGTGTAACAATACGTGGTGAGTTACTCTGTGTAACAATACGTGGCGAGTTACTCTGTGTAACAATACGTGGTGAGTTACTCTGTGTAACAATACGTGGTGAGTTACACTGCGTAACAATACGTGGTGAGTTACACTGCGTAACAATACGTGGCGAGTTACTCTGTGTAACAATACGTGGTGAGTTACTCTGTGTAACAATACGTGGCGAGTTACACTGTGTAACAATACGTGGCGAGTTACTCTGTGTAACAATACGTGGTGAGTTACTCTGTGTAACAATACGTGGCGAGTTACTCTGTGTAACAATACGTGGCGAGTTACTCTGTGTAACAATACGTGGCGAGTTACACTGCGTAACAATACGTGGCGAGTTACTCTGTGTAACAATACGTGGTGAGTTACTCTGTGTAACAATACGTGGCGAGTTACACTGTGTAACAATACGTGGCGAGTTACTCTGTGTAACAATACGTGGCGAGTTACTCTGTGTAACAATACGTGGCGAGTTACTCTGTGTAACAATACGTGGCGAGTTACTCTGTGTAACAATACGTGGCGAGTTACTCTGTGTAACAATACGTGGCGAGTTACACTGCGTAACAATACGTGGCGAGTTACTCTGTGTAACAATACATGGTGAGTTACTCTGTGTAACAATACGTGGCGAGTTACTCTGTGTAACAATACGTGGTGAGTTACTCTGCGTAACAATACGTGGCGAGTTACTCTGTGTAACAATACGTGGCGAGTTACACTGTGTAACAATACGTGGCGAGTTACTCTGTGTAACAATACGTGGCGAGTTACTCTGTGTAACAATACGTGGTGAGTTACTCTGTGTAACAATACGTGGTGAGTTACTCTGTGTAACAATACGTGGTGAGTTACTCTGTGTAACAATACGTGGTGAGTTACTCTGTGTAACAATACGTGGTGAGTTACTCTGTGTAACAATACGTGGCGAGTTACACTGCGTAACAATATGTGGTGAGTTACTCTGTGTAACAATACGTGGCGAGTTACTCTGTGTAACAATACGTGGCGAGTTACACTGTGTAACAATACGTGGCGAGTTACACTGCGTAACAATACGTGGCGAGTTACTCTGCGTAACAATACGTGGCGAGTTACACTGCGTAACAATACGTGGCGAGTTACACTGCGTAACAATACGTGGCGAGTTACACTGCGTAACAATACGTGGCGAGTTACACTGCGTAACAATACGTGGCGAGTTACTCTGCGTAACAATACGTGGCGAGTTACACTGCGTAACAATACGTGGCGAGTTACACTGCGTAACAATACGTGGCGAGTTACTCTGCGTAACAATACGTGGCGAGTTACACTGCGTAACAATACGTGGCGAGTTACACTGCGTAACAATACGTGGTGAGTTACTCTGCGTAACAATACGTGGTGAGTTACTCTGCGTAACAATACGTGGCGAGTTACACTGCGTAACAATACGTGGCGAGTTACTCTGCGTAACAATACGTGGCGAGTTACACTGCGTAACAATACGTGGTGAGTTACTCTGCGTAACAATACGTGGCGAGTTACACTGCGTAACAATACGTGGCGAGTTACACTGCGTAACAATACGTGGTGAGTTACTCTGCGTAACAATACGTGGCGAGTTACTCTGTGTAACAATACGTGGTGAGTTACTCTGTGTAACAATACGTGGCGAGTTACACTGCGTAACAATACGTGGTGAGTTACTCTGCGTAACAATACGTGGCGAGTTACACTGCGTAACAATACGTGGTGAGTTACTCTGTGTAACAATACGTGGTGAGTTACTCTGTGTAACAATACGTGGCGAGTTACTCTGTGTAACAATACGTGCCGAGTTACTCTGTGTAACAATACGTGGTGAGTTACTCTGTGTAACAATACGTGGCGAGTTACTCTGTGTAACAATACGTGGTGAGTTACTCTGTGTAACAATACGTGGTGAGTTACTCTGTGTAACAATACGTGGCGAGTTACACTGTGTAACAATACGTGGCGAGTTACACTGTGTAACAATACGTGGTGAGTTACTCTGTGTAACAATACGTGGTGAGTTACTCTGTGTAACAATACGTGGCGAGTTACACTGTGTAACAATACGTGGTGAGTTACTCTGTGTAACAATACGTGGCGAGTTACTCTGTGTAACAATACGTGGCGAGTTACTCTGTGTAACAATACGTGGCGAGTTACTCTGTGTAACAATACGTGGCGAGTTACTCTGTGTAACAATACGTGGTGAGTTACTCTGTGTAACAATACGTGGCGAGTTACACTGTGTAACAATACGTGGTGAGTTACTCTGTGTAACAATACGTGGCGAGTTACTCTGTGTAACAATACGTGGCGAGTTACTCTGTGTAACAATACGTGGCGAGTTACACTGCGTAACAATACGTGGTGAGTTACTCTGTGTAACAATACGTGGTGAGTTACTCTGTGTAACAATACGTGGCGAGTTACTCTGTGTAACAATACGTGGCGAGTTACACTGCGTAACAATACGTGGTGAGTTACTCTGTGTAACAATACGTGGTGAGTTACTCTGTGTAACAATACGTGGTGAGTTACTCTGTGTAACAATACGTGGCGAGTTACTCTGTGTAACAATACGTGGCGAGTTACACTGCGTAACAATACGTGGTGAGTTACTCTGTGTAACAATACGTGGCGAGTTACTCTGTGTAACAATACGTGGCGAGTTACACTGCGTAACAATACGTGGCGAGTTACACTGTGTAACAATACGTGGCGAGTTACACTGCGTAACAATACGTGGCGAGTTACACTGCGTAACAATACGTGGCGAGTTACACTGCGTAACAATACGTGGTGAGTTACTCTGTGTAACAATACGTGGTGAGTTACACTGCGTAACAATACGTGGCGAGTTACACTGCGTAACAATACGTGGCGAGTTACACTGCGTAACAATACGTGGCGAGTTACACTGCGTAACAATACGTGGCGAGTTACACTGCGTAACAATACGTGGCGAGTTACACTGCGTAACAATACGTGGCGAGTTACACTGCGTAACAATACGTGGCGAGTTACTCTGCGTAACAATACGTGGTGAGTTACTCTGCGTAACAATACGTGGCGAGTTACACTGCGTAACAATACGTGGCGAGTTACTCTGCGTAACAATACGTGGCGAGTTACACTGCGTAACAATACGTGGTGAGTTACTCTGCGTAACAATACGTGGCGAGTTACACTGCGTAACAATACGTGGCGAGTTACACTGCGTAACAATACGTGGTGAGTTACTCTGCGTAACAATACGTGGCGAGTTACTCTGTGTAACAATACGTGGTGAGTTACTCTGTGTAACAATACGTGGTGAGTTACTCTGTGTAACAATACGTGGCGAGTTACTCTGTGTAACAATACGTGGCGAGTTACTCTGTGTAACAATACGTGGCGAGTTACACTGCGTAACAATACGTGGTGAGTTACTCTGCGTAACAATACGTGGCGAGTTACACTGCGTAACAATACGTGGCGAGTTACACTGCGTAACAATACGTGGTGAGTTACTCTGTGTAACAATACGTGGCGAGTTACACTGCGTAACAATACGTGGCGAGTTACACTGCGTAACAATACGTGGTGAGTTACTCTGTGTAACAATACGTGGCGAGTTACACTGCGTAACAATACGTGGCGAGTTACTCTGTGTAACAATACGTGGTGAGTTACTCTGTGTAACAATACGTGGCGAGTTACTCTGTGTAACAATACGTGGTGAGTTACTCTGTGTAACAATACGTGGTGAGTTACACTGCGTAACAATACGTGGTGAGTTACACTGCGTAACAATACGTGGTGAGTTACTCTGTGTAACAATACGTGGCGAGTTACACTGCGTAACAATACGTGGCGAGTTACTCTGTGTAACAATACGTGGTGAGTTACACTGCGTAACAATACGTGGTGAGTTACACTGCGTAACAATACGTGGCGAGTTACTCTGCGTAACAATACGTGGTGAGTTACTCTGCGTAACAATACGTGGCGAGTTACACTGCGTAACAATACGTGGCGAGTTACACTGCGTAACAATACGTGGTGAGTTACTCTGTGTAACAATACGTGGTGAGTTACACTGCGTAACAATACGTGGTGAGTTACTCTGCGTAACAATACGTGGCGAGTTACTCTGTGTAACAATACGTGGCGAGTTACACTGCGTAACAATACGTGGTGAGTTACATAATCCATTGCCCGTGAGACTGATTGGTGTGTGAACAATGTTCACCTCGACTTGTTCTGATCTGAAATAACCATCGAGGTCCTATGTTCCTGTTTGGATTGAGAAAGGGGCTTGACCACCTGAGAGAGTTGGGCGCCCAGCAAGGTCCCACTAACAGATGAGATGAATAACTCATTAATCTGTTTTGGATCTTCTGGTTCAGGGATGAATGGTGGCCAGGGCACTCGGAGAACTCTCTATTCTTATTTGAATAGTGCTATGGGAGCTCTTACTTCAATCTAAACACAAGTAGACCAGGCCTTAGTTTAGAATCTCATTCCAAAGGATCTATGACAGTGCAGCACTCCTTCAGTACAATACTGGATTGTCAACATTATCAGATCCTGGAGGGAAGCTCAAACCCACAACCATATAACTCAGAGAGCACAGAGCCAAGCTGACTTTCTTGCAATGCTTTGAAGTCCATTTAAATCTGCAACTACCACGTCTCCCTGTCTTTACTTCCACTTTTCTCTCAAAATTAGATTAGTCAAACATGACTTTCCCTACACAAATCCATGTTGACTATCTCTGCCCTTCTAAGTATTCATAGAATCATAGAAGTTACAACATGGAAACAGGCCCTTCGGCCCAACATGTCCATGTCGCCCAGTTTATACCACTAAGCTAGTCCCAATTGCCTGCACTTGGCCCATATCCCTCTATACCCATCTTACCCATGTAACTGTCCAAATGCTTTTTAAAAGACAAAATTGTACCCGCCTCTACTACTGCCTCTGGCAGCTCGTTCCAGACACTCACCACCCTTTGAGTGAAAAAATTGCCCCTCTGGACCCTTTTGTATCTCTCCGCTCTCACCTTAAATCTATGCCCCCTCGTTATAGACTCCCCTACCTTTGGGAAAAGATTTTGACTATCGACCTTATCTATGCCCTCATTATTTTATAGACTTCTATAAGATCACCCCTCAACCTCCTACTCTCCAGGGAAAAAAGTCCCAGTCTGTCTAACCTCTCCCTGTAAGTCAAACCATCCTAGTAAATCTTTTCTGCACTCTTTCTAGTTTAATAATATCCTTTCTATAATAGGGTGACCAGAACTGTACACAGTACTCCAAGTGTGGCCTCACCAATGCCCTGTACAACTTCAACAAGACATCCCAACTCCTGCATTCAATGTTCTGACCAATGAAACCAAGCATGCCGAATGCCTTCTTCACCACCCTATCCACCTGTGACTCCACTTTCAAGGAGCTATGAATCTGTACTCCTAGATCTCTTTGTTCTATAACTCTCCCCAACGCCCTACCATTAACGGAGTAGGTCCTGGCCCGATTCGATCTACCAAAATGCATCACCTCACATTTATCTAAATTAAACTCCATCTGCCATTCATCGGCCCACTGGCCCAATTTATCAAGATCCCGTTGCAATCCCAGATAACCTTCTTCACTGTCCACAATGCCACCAATCTTGGTGTCATCTGCAAACTTACTAACCATGCCTCCTAAATTCTCATCCAAATCATTAATATAAATAACAAATAACAGCGGACCCAGCACCGATCCCTGAGGCACACCGCTGGACACAGGCATCCAGTTTGAAAAACAACCCTCTACAACCACCCTCTGTCTTCTGTCGTCAAGCCAATTTTGTATCCAATTGGCTACCTCACCTTGGATCCCATGAGATTTAACCTTATGTAACAACCTACCATGCGGTACCTTGTCAAATGCTTTGCTGAAGTCCATGTAGACCACGTCTACTGCACAGCCCTCATCTATCTTCTTGGTTACCCCTTCAAAAAACTCAATCAAATTCGTGAGACATGATTTTCCTCTCACAAAACCATGCTGACTGTTCCTAATTAGTCCCTGCCTCTCCAAATGCCTGTAGATCCTGTCCCTCAGAATACCCTCTAACAACTTACCCACTACAGATGTCAGGCTCACTGGTCTGTAGTTCCCAGGCTTTTCCCTGCCGCCCTTCTTAAACAAAGGCACAACATTTGCTACCCTCCAATCTTCAGGCACCTCACCTGTAGCGGTGGATGATTCAAATATCTCTGCTAGGGGACCCGCAATTTCCTCCCTCATGTATTTTATCTATCATTATGGTCTCCAGTAATTTTCCTACTACAGTTGTAAGGCTGACCAATGGATTACATAGAATTACATAATGTTTAGCACAGAAATAGGCCATTCGGCCCAACTGGTCTATGCTGGTGTTTATGCTTCACTCGAGCCTCCTCCCTCCCTAATTCATCTCACCCTATCAGCATATCCTTCTATTCCTTTCTCCCTCATGTGTTTATCTAGCTTCCCCATAAATGTATCTATGCTAGTTGCCTCAACTATTCCTTGTGGAAGTTTCTCCTGAATTCCCTATTGGATTTATTAGTGACTATCTTATATTTATGGCCCCAGTTGCCTACTTTGTGTCTCAGCCCCTTTTTGAGCAGAGGTGTGAGATTTGCCACTTTTGGCACAACTCCATCACTAATGAATTTTGAAAAATTATGGTTAGCCCCTGCACTACTTCCTCACTAACCTCCTTCAGTATTCTGGAGAGCAAGCCATCTGTTCTGGGACACACCAGTTTGTGGCACCCTCATCCCCTTTAGAACTATTTTCTTATTGCATACGTTGGTTGCCCTTTCACTTCCTCATCTGCAAACCTTAAAAAGCTTCTTTCACTCTCTCTAAACACTGAAGAAAAGTATTTGTTGAGCAATTCTGTCATTTTCTTACCTGCCATAAGAATGGGATATTATGTGCAGGTTTGGACTTTTCACTATAGGAGGCATATAATAGTATTGGAGGAAGTGCAGCACAGATTTACTGGATCATACCAGGTACATTTTTGACTGGGCCCTCCTAAATGATTCTCTTAATGTGTTCATACAAACTGTGGCTATTTTCCTTTTTGTTACCTACATTTGCTCACACAGGCTCCAGGCTCCTCTCCCCTCCCTTCCCTCCCCTCTCCTCTCTCCCCTCCCTCTCCTCTCTCAGCTACCCTCCCCTCCCTTCCCCTCCCCTCCTGTCTCTCCCCTCCCTTCCCTCCCCTCCCTCTCCTCTCTCAGCTACCCTCCCCTCCCTTCCCTCCCCTCCCCTCTCTCCCCTCCCTCTCCTCTCTCAGCTTCCCTCCCCTCCCTTCCCCTCCCCTCCTGTCTCTCCCCTCTTGTCCCCTCTCTCAGCTTCCCTCCCTACCTCTCTCTCCCTTCTCTTCCCTCCCCTCCCCTCTCTTCCCTCCCTCTCCTCTCTCAGCTACCCTCCCCTCCCTTCCTCTCCCCTCCTCTCTCCTCCCCTCCTCTCTCTCCCCTCTCCTTCCCCTCCCCTCCTCTCTCTCCTTTTCCTCCCCTCTCTCAGCTACCCTCCCCTCTCTTCCTCTCCCCTCCTCTCTCCTCCCCTCCTCTCTCTGCCCTCTCCTTCCCCTCCCCCCCTCTCTCCTTATCCTTCCCTCTCTCAGCTCCTCTCCCTTCCCCTCCTCTCTCTCCCCTCCCTTCCTCTCCCCTCCACTCTCCTCCCCTCCTCTCTCTCCCCTCCCTTCCTCTCCCCTCCTCTCTCCTCCCCTCCTCTCTCTCCCCTCTCCTTCCCCTCCCCTCCTCTCTCTCCTTTTCCTCCCCTCTCTCAGCTCCTCTCCCCTCCCTTCCCTCCCCCTCTCTCAGTTCCACTCGCCTCTCTCAGTTTTAAAAAATGTTTTTATTTATTCGTTCACGGGATGTGGGCGTCGCTGGCAAGGCCGGCATTTATTGCCCATCCCTAATTGCCCTTGAGAAGGTGGTGGTGAGCCGCCTTCTTGAACCGCTGCAGTCCGTGTGGTGAAGGTTCTCCCACAGTGCCGTTAGGAAGGGAGTTCCAGGATTTTGACCCAGTGACGATGAAGGAACGGTGATATATTTCCAAGTCGGGATGGTGTGTGACTTGGAGGGGAACGTGCAGGTGGTGTTGTTCCCATGCGCCTGCTGCCCTTGTCCTTCTAGGTGGTAGAGGTCACGGGTTTGGGAGGTGCTGTCGAAGAAGCCTTGGCGAGTTGCTGCAGTGCATCCTGTGGATGGTACACACTGCAGCCACTGTGCGCCGGTGGTGAAGGGAGTGAATGTTTAGGGTGGTGGATGGGGTGCCAATCAAGCGGGCTGCTTTATCTTGGATGGTGTCGAGCTTCTTGAGTGTTGTTGGAGCTGCACTCATCCAGGCAAGTGGAGAGTATTCCATCACACTCCTGACTTGTGCCTTGTAGATGGTGGAATGGCTTTGGGGAGTCAGGAGGTGAGTCACTCGCCGCAGAATACCCAGCCTCTGACCTGCTTTCGTAGCCACAGTATTTATATGGCTGGTCCAGTTAAGTTTCTGGTCAATGGTGACCCCCAGGATGTTGATGGTGGGGGATTCGGTGATGGTAATGCCGTTGAATGTCAGGGGGAGGTGGTTAGACTCTCTCTGGTTGGAGATGGTCATTGCCTGGCACTTATCTGGCGCAAATGTTACTTGCCACTTATCAGCCCAAGCCTGGATGTTGTCCAGGTCTTGCTGCATGCGGGCTCAGACTGCTTCATTATTTGAGGGGTTGCGAATGGAACTGAACACTGTGCAGTCATCAGCGAACATCCCCATTTCTGACCTTATGATGGAGGGAAGGTCATTGATGAAGCAGCTGAAGATGGTTGGGCCTAGGACACTGCCCTGAGGAACTCCTGCAGCAATGTCCTGGGGCTGAGATGATTGGCCTCCAACAACCACTACCATCTTCCTTTGTGCTAGGTATGACTCCAGCCACTGGAGAGTTTTCCCCCTGAATTCCCATTGACTTCAATTTTACTAGGGCTCCTTGGTGCCACACTCGGTCAAATGCTGCCTTGATGTCAAGGGCAGTCACTCTCACCTCACCTCTGGAATTCAGCTCTTTTGTCCATGTTTGGACCAACGCTGTAATGAGGTCTGGAGCCGAGTGGTCCTGGCGGAACCCAAACTGAGCATCGGTGAGCAGGTTATTGGTGAGTAAGTGCCGCTTGATAGCACTGTCGATGACACCTTCCATCACTTTGCTGATGATTGAGAGTAGACTGATGGGGCGGTAATTGGCCGGATTGGATTTGTCCAGCTTTTTGTGGACAGGACATACCTGGGCAATTTTCCACATTGTCGGGTAGATGCCAGTGTTGTAGCTGTACTGGAACAGCTTGGCTAGAGGCGCAGCTGGTTCTGGAGCACAATTCTTCAGCACGACAGCTGGGATGTTGTCGGGGCCCATAGCCTTTGCTGTATCCAGTGCACTCAGCCGTTTCTTGATATCACGTGGAGTGAATCGAATTGGCCGAAGACTGGCTTCTGTGATGGTGGGGATATCGGGAGGAGGCCGAGATGGATCATCCACTCGGCACTTCTGGCTGGAGATGGTTGCAAACGCTTCAGCCTTGTCTTTTGCACTCACGTGCTGGATTCCGCCATCATTGAGGATGGGGATGTTTACAGAGCCTCCTCCTCCCGTTAGTTGTTTAATTGTCCACCACCATTCACGACTGGATGTGGTAGGACTGCAGAGCTTTGATCTGATTCGTTGGTTGTGGAATCGCTTAGCTCTGCCTATAGCATGTTGCTTCCGCTGTTTAGCATGCATGTAGTCCTGAGTTGTAGCTTCACCAGGTTGGCACCTCATTTTTAGGTATGCCTGGTGCTGCTCCTGGCATGCTCGTCTACACTCCTCATTGAACCAGGGTTGATCCCCTGGCTTGTTGGTAATGGTAGAGTGAGGAATATGCCGGGCCATGAGGTTACAGATTGTGCTGGATTACAATTCTGCTGCTGCTGATGGCCCACAGCGCCTCATGGATGCCCAGTTTTGAGCTGCTAGATCTGTTCTGAATCTATCCCATTTAGCACGGCGGTAGTGCCACACAACATGTTGGATGGTGTCCTCAGTGCGAAGACAGGACTTTCTCTCCACGAGGACTGTGCGGTGGTCACTCCTACCAATACTGTCATGGACAGATGCATTTGTGACAGGTAGATTGGTGAGGACGAGGTCAAGTAAGTTTTTCCCTCGTGTTGGTTCTCTCACCACCTGCCGCAGGCCCAGTCTAGCAGCTATGTCCTTCAGGACTCGGCCAGCTCGGTCGGTAGTGTTGCTACCGAGCCACTCTTGATGATGGACATTGAAGTCCCCCACCCAGAGTACATTTTGTGCCCTTGCTACCCTCAGTGCTTCCTCCAAGTGGTGCTCAACTGAGGGAGGACAGTAGGTGGTAATCAGCAGGAGGTTTCCTTGCCCATGTTTGACCTGATGCCATGAGATTTCATGGGGTCCGGAGTCAATGTTGAGGACTCCCAGGGCCACTCCCTCCTGACTGTATATCACTGTACCGCCACCTCTGGTGGGTCTGTCCTGCCGGTGGGACAGGACATACCCAGGGATGGTGATGGAAGAGTCTGGGACGTTGGCTGAAAGGTATGATTCTGTGAGTATGGCTATGTCAGGCTGTTGCTTGACTAGTCTGTGGGACAGCTCTCCCAATTTTGGCACAAGTCCCCAGATGTTAGTGAGGAGGACCTTGCAGGGGCGACTGGGCTTGGTGTTTTGCCATTGTCATGTCTGGTGCCTCGTGGCTTGCTAGGCCATTTCAGAGGGCAATTAAGAATCAACCACATTGCTGTGGGTCTGGAGTCACATTTCGGCCAGACCAGGTAAGGACGGCAGGTTTCCTTCTCTAAAGGACATTAGTGAACCAGATGGGTTTTTACGACAATCCGGTAGTTTCATGGCCATCATTACTGATACTAGTATTTTAATTCCAGATTTTTATTTAATTAATTGAATTTAATTAATTAATTGAATTTAATTTAAACAGCTGCCGTAGCGGGATTTGAACTCATGACTCTGGATTTTAGTCCAGGCCTCTGGATTATTAGTCCAGTAACATAACCACTATGCTACTGTCCCCTCTCTCAGTTCCCCTCCCCTCTCTCAGTTCCCCTCCCCTCTCTCAGTTCCCCTCCCCTCTCTCAGTTCCCCTCCCCTCTCTCAGTTCCCCTCGCCTCTCTTGGTTCCACTTGTCGATTGCAGGATTTCAACAGCTCTCCTTTGGGCACTGGCTTTAATTTTACCAGGTGCTTTTTGAACCTTTATTTCAGCCTCGTGTACAAGGTTGGTACAAAAGCTGAATCTGTTTGGTTCAAGTTAGGGAATAAGAAAGGAACTTTGGGAGTATAATATGGACAGCTGAACAGTGGAAAGGAGGTTGAGGAAGAACTTTGCAAAATCAATGCAGGAACAACAGGGCCATTGAAATGGGTGACTTCAATTATCCAGAGATAGGCTGGGATAAAATGAATGTAAGTGACAGGAAAGGCCAGGGTTTCTACAATGTGTCGGCCCAATTTCTGGATCAGTGGAAAGAGGCAGCATTGGAACTAGTTGAAGGTGATGAGGTGGGGCAAGTAAGGGATGTATGAGTTGGGGAACATTTACAAAATAGCAACCACAACACAGTTAGGTTCAACATAAACACTGAAGAGGAGAGGCAACTGTCACAAGTAAAGGAATGTGACTGGAAAAGACAATTCCAATGAGATAAAAAGGGAATCTATCTTAGAAAATCACTGGGAACTGTTCAAGCAGGAGATGGTTTGGGTGCAGGACGGACAAAACCCACAAGGGATGCTGCAAAATCGGAGTTCCTTGGTGAAGAGAAATTAAAATTAAAATGAGATGTAAAAATGAGGCACGTGACAAATCTGGGACTAATAAAAGAAAATCTTGGTGTTTACAGACGAGATGGGCAGTGAAAGATGCAAAAGGCAGGGGTGGAGCAGTGGATGTGGTCACTATGGAAATGGAAGTAGCCTATCTCTCTTATATATCCCTTCTCCTCTGTTATATTCCCCCCTCTGTCATATTCCCCCCTCTGTTATATTCCCCCCTCTGTTATATTCCCCCCTCTGTCATATTCACTCCTCTCTGTTATATTCCCCCCTCTCTGTTATATTCCCCCCTCTGTTATATTCCCCCCTCTGTCATATTCACTCCTCTCTGTTATATTCCCCCCTCTCTGTTATATTCCCTCCTCTCTGTTATATTCCCCTCTCTGTTATATTCCCCCCTCTCTGTTATATTCCCCCCTCTGTTATATTCCCCCCTCTGTCATATTCACTCCTCTCTGTTATATTCCCCCCTCTCTGTTATATTCCCTCCTCTCTGTTATATTCCCCCCTCTGTCATATTCACTCCTCTCTGTTATATTCCCCCCTCTGTTATATTCCCCCCTCTGTCATATTCACTCCTCTCTGTTATATTCCCCCCTCTGTTATATTCCCCCCTCTGTTATATTCCCCCCCTCTGTTATATTCCCCTCTCTGTTATATTCCCCCCTCTCTGTTATATTCCCCCCCCCCTCTGTTATATTCCCCCCTCTCTGTCCGCCAGATTTTCTACAGGAATGGGTTTTTATTTGTTCAATACTCACTGTGCCAATGATTCTAACGCCTGTCCATTTACACAATCTAGGATCTTACACCACGGATGACCTGTTCACTATTGGCTATGAATACTGTTGTACAACATTCGAGAAAAAAATTCAGAGAATTGGGAATCATCAGTGGTGTAATTGGACAGCGATTGACAGGTGTGTGACAAGTAAAATAGATTGTATAAAACTGCACATTGCTTCATTCATAGTATCTTTACAGAGTCACTGTTTATTCAGGGTGAGGGTCACTCACTGTGTGACTGTACAGAGTGACTGTTTATTCAGGGTAAGGGTCACTCACTGTGTAACTGTACAGAGTGACTGTTTATTCAGGGTGAGGGTCACTCACTGTGTAACTGTACAGAGTGACTGTTTATTCAGGGTGAGGGTCACTCACTGTGTAACTGTACAGAGTGACTGTTTATTCAGGGTGAGGGTCACTCACTGTGTGACTGTACAGAGTGACTGTTTATTCAGGGTAAGGGTCACTCACTGTGTGACTGTACAGAGTGACTGTTTATTCAGAGTAAGGGTCACTCACTGTGTAACTGTACAGAGTCCCTGTTTATTCAGGGTGAGGGTCACTCACTGTGTAAATGTACAGAGTCACTGTTTATTCAGGGTAAGGGTCACTCACTGTAACTGTAGAGTCCCTGTTTATTCAGGGTGAGGGTCACTCACTGTAACTGTAGAGTCACTGTATATTCAGGGTGAGGGTCACTCACTGTAACTGTAGAGTCACTGTATATTCAGGGTAAGGGTCACTCACTGTAACTGTAGAGTCCCTGTTTATTCAGGGTGAGGGTCACTCACTGTAACTGTAGAGTCACTGTATATTCAGGGTGAGGGTCACTCACTGTAACTGTAGAGTCACTGTATATTCAGGGTGAGGGTCACTCACTGTAACTGTAGAGTCACTGTATATTCAGGGTGAGGGTCACTCACTGTAACTGTAGAGTCACTGTATATTCAGGGTGAGGGTCACTCACTGTAACTGTAGAGTCACTGTATATTCAGGGTGAGGGTCACTCACTGTAACTGTAGAGTCACTGTATATTCAGGGCGATGCAATAACCTCTCCTCTTTCCTGCAGCTTTTACAGTGATTTGACAGCCTGTTCGGAGAATGCAATGGAGCACTTCGGTTCCTATTGGCCAAATGAAGTTGGCGAGAAGTTACTAATTTTGATGCATATGCGTTACTTCCAGAACTGCAACGTGCAGGAGCATCAGTTCCTGATCGACCCTCCTGAGAATACAGTTCTGGGTCTGATCATGGCCCCAATCTGCATCATTCCCTTTATGGTGGCTTTGGTCGTGTGGTGCAACAAAAACAGTGAAGCCAATGCCAAAAAATAGATGTGAATTCTTCTGTCACAGTGTTCATATTTCCCATTATCCCATCTTTTATATCCTCAATGCAATTCCCATAATCCAATTCTATTTGTAATTCCTGTTACAGTCCTTGGTTTGTAATTCTCATAATCCCATCCTATTTATGTTTCCCATCCTGCTCTGCACCACTCTGCTCAGTGTTTTATTGTTTATTGTAGTAAACTCTTCCTCCTCCTCCTTCTCGACCTGTCTGCGGCCTTTGACAAGGTTCACCACATCCTCCTCCTCCAACACCTTTCCTCCGTTGATCAGCTGGGTGGGTCTGTGCTCGCCCGGTTCCACTGTTATCTATCCAATCGTAGCCAGAGAATCTCCAGTAATGGCTTCTCTTCCCGCTCCCACACTGTTGCCTCTGGAGACCCCAAGGATCTACTATTGGGCCCATCTTCGACCTCATCTACACTCTGCCCCTCGGCAAAATCATCTGCTGTCATGAGGTCGCCTTCTGCATGTACACTGATGACACCCAGCTCTACCCCTCCATTCCTGCTCTCAACCCCTCCACTGCCTCTGTGTTGTCAGACTGCTTGTCCAATATCCAGTCTTTGATGAGCCACAATTTCCTCCAGTTAAACATTGGTAAGATCAAAAACATTATCTTCTGTCCTCCCCATAAACTCCATAACCTCGCCACTGACTTCATCCCTCTCCCTGGCCACTGTCTCAGGTTGAACCAGACTGTTCGCAACCTCAGCCTCCTATTTGACCCTGAGCTGAGTTTCTGACCCCATATCCTCTCCATCACCAAGACCGCCTACTTCCACCTCTGTAACATCGCCCGCCTCCACCCCTGCCTTAGCTCATCTGCTGCTGAAATCCTCATCCGTGCCTTTGTTACCTCCAGACTTGACTATTTCAATACTCTTCTGGCCGACCTCCCATCTTCCATCCTCCATAAACTTCAGCTCATCCAAAACTCTGCTGCCCGTATCCTAACTTGCACCAAGTCCTGTTCGCCCATCACCCCTGTACCTGCTATCCTACATTGGTTCCCGGTCCAGGAACACCTTGATTTTAAAATTCTCAGATTTGAGTTTAAGTCCCTTCATGGCCTCGCCACTCCCTACCTCTATAACCTCCTCCAGCCTAATAACCCCACCCCAAAATCTCTGTTCCTCTGTCTGGTCTCTTGTGCACACCATCCCTTCATGCCATGCCTTGAGCCATCTAGGCCCCATACTCTGGAATTCCCTCCGTAAACGAATCGGCCTCTCCACCTTGCTCTCCTCCTTTAAGAGTCTCCTTAAAAGCCACCTCTTTGATCAAGCTTTGGGTCACTTGTCCTACGGCTTTCCAGTCGTTTTTCCTTTATGACTCTGTAGCTCCTTAGGTTTTTCTCCATTAAATTCAAGCTGTTGTTTTGTTGTTGTTGCTATGAATCTTTGGATAAGTTGAACCTTCTTGTTGAAGGGACCTCCTCGTGTACTGACTCCATGACGAACAATGGGTTCAAAAGCAGCTGATCAGATGGATTTGTCCACAGCAGAATAAATGGAGACTTTTCCTCAAACTGTGTCATCTATTTATTTCCTTATCTTCTGCGATTAGGGTTTGAACAGACCTGGCAAGGCAGCATGTGGAATGGAAGGACTGAGTGTGGAATCAATCCCTTGTGGATTCACCAGGGACTCAACACTTTGCCAAGTCCAAAACCAGAAGCTATAGTATGCCTGGATATATAGTATATGGTATATGTGGTATAGTGTACCTGGATATAAGGTATATGTGCTATGGTACACCTGGATTATATGATATATGGTCTACGTGCCATAGTATACCTGGATATATAGTATACGATATATGTGGTGTGGTATAGTAAACCTTGATATATGGTATGTGTGCTATGGTACACCTGGATATTTGATATATGGTAGATGTTCTATAATATACCTGGATATATGGTATACGTGCTATAGTATACCTGAATATATATGGTATATGGTATGTGTGCTATAGTATAGCTGGGTATATGGTATGTGTGCTATAGTATAGCTGGATATATGGTATATGTGCTATAATATACCTGGATATATGGTATATGCTTTATGTACCATAGTATACCTGTATATATAGGACATGGTGTGTATGCTATAGTATACCTGGACATATGCTATATGTGCTATAGTATACCTGGGTATATTGTATATAGTATATGTGATATAGTATACCTAGATATATAGTATATGGTTTGTGTTCTATAGTACACCTGGATATATGGTATATGTGCTATGGTATACCTGGATATATGGTATATGCACTATAGTATACCTGGGTATATAGTATATGGTATGTGTGCTATAGTATACCTAGATATATGGTAAATGTGCTATAGTACACATGGATGTATATATATGGTATATGTTCTATAATATACCTGGATATGTGGTATATGTACTATAGTATACCTGGATATACAGTATGTGAAATATGTACTATAGTATACCTGGATGTACAGTATGTGAAATATGTACGATAGTATACATGGATATATAGTATATGGTATGTGTGCTACAGTGTACCGGGATTTTCTGCTCCTGACTGAGTAGCCCAGTGATCCAGTTCAAATCCCACTGTGGCAAGTTGTGGAAGTGAATTCAATCAATCTGCTTATTTGCTGGCTGGGTCCAGGAAACTGACCAGGAAAAGGACCAGGAAAAGCTGCTGAATTACTGTAAAAATGTGACTGATTAATTGATGTGCTTCAGGGGAGTGACCTGCTTCATCTCAGCCCTCTGGCCCATGGGTTGTTCCAGTCTCACACTATGTGCTTGATTCTTATTGGCTTTGAAGTACACAGGAAAGGGAATTGGGGGCTGGGGCAATAAATGTGGCCTTACCAACACCCTTCCCGAAGACAAATTAACAAAAAGATGTTTCCCCTTTAAACTAAGCCCTTCCCCTTTAATTCTGAGGCTGTGCCAAGACAGTATTACCTCTGGAGTCCATCAAAGTTTGATGAAAGTCGCTCTGTGCTAAAGCTTAAAAACCAACAAAATCAAATCAAGGCATTCTTTCCTGTTGAAACTTTGTTATTCTTGGCCTTGTTGCATCCTCAACTTGTTGAACATTTAAGCTAATTCATCGACTGGTTTCAGAAGGAAAGGGTCGTTAGTACCTGAGACATCCAAGATCATCAAACACTCACTTTACACCGTCCCATCAAACACTCCGTCAACACCGTCCCGTCAAACACTCCCTCTACACCGTCCCATCAAAAACACTCCCTCTACAACGTCCCGTCAAACACTCCCACTACACCGTCCCGTCAAACACTCCCTCTACACCGTCCCATCAAACACTCCCTCTACACTGTCAATTCAAACACTTCCTCTACACCGTCCCATCAAAAACACTCCCTCTACAACGTCCCGTCAAACACTCCCTCTACACCGTCCCGTCAAACACTCCGTCAACACCGTCCCGTCAAACACTCCCTCTACACCGTCCCATCAAACACTCCCTCTACACTGTCCCATCAAACACTCCCACTACACCGTCCCGTCAAACACTCCCACTACACCGTCCCGTCAAAAAAATTCCCACTACACCGTCCCGTCAAACACTCCCTCTACACCGTCCCATCAAACACTCCCTCTACACTGTCCCATCAAACACTCCCACTACACCGTCCCGTCAAACACTCCCACTACACCGTCCCGTCAAAAAAATTCCCACTACACCATCCCGTCAAACACTCCCTCTACACCGTCCCATCAAACACTCCCTCTACACTGTCCCGTCAAACACTCCCTCTACACCGTCCCATCAAACACTCCCACTACACCGTCCCGTCAAACACTCCCACTACACCGTCCCATCAAAAAAATTCCCACCACACCGTCCCATCAAACACTCCCTCTACACCGTCCTGTCAAACACTCCCTCTACACCATCCCATCAAACACTCCCACTACACCGTCCCGTCAAACACTCCCTCTACACCGTCCCGTCAAACACTCCCTCTACACCGTCCCATCAAACACTCCCTCAACACCGTCCCATCAAACACTCCCACTACACTGTCCTGTCAAAAAAATTCCCACTACACCGTCCCATCAAACACTCCCTCTACACCGTCCTGTCAAACACTCCCTCTACACCATCCCATCAAACACTCCCACTACACCGTCCCGTCAAACACTCCCTCTACACCGTCCCGTCAAACACTCCCTCTACACCGTCCTGTCAAACACTCCCTCCACACCGTCCCATCAAACACTCCCACGACACCGTCCCGTCAAACACTCCCTCTACACCGTCCCATCAAACACTCCCTCCACACCGTCCCATCAAACACTCCCTCCACACCGTCCTGTCAAACACTCCCTCTACACCGTCCCATCAAACACTCCCTCTACACTGTCCCGTCAAAAAAATTCCCACTACACCGTCCCATCAAACACTCCCTCTACACTGTCCCGTCAAACACTCCCTCTACACCGTCCCATCAAACACTCCCACTACACCGTCCCGTCAAACACTCCCACTACACAGTCCCATCAAAAAAATTCCCACTACACCGTCCCATCAAACACTCCCTCTACACTGTCCCGTCAAACACTCCCTCTACACCGTCCCATCAAACACTCCCACTACACCGTCCCATCAAACACTCCCACTACACTGTCCCGTCAAAAAAATTCCCACTACACCGTCCCATCAAACACTCCCTCTACACCGTCCCATCAAACACTCCCTCTACACCGTCCCGTCAAACACTCCCTCTACACCGTCCCATCAAACACTCCCTCCACACCGTCCCATCAAACACTCCCTCGACACCGTCCCGTCAAACACTCCCTCTACACCGTCCTGTCAAACACTCCCTCAACACCGTCCCATCAAACACTCCCTCCACACCGTCCCATCAAACACTCCCTCCACACCGTCCCGTCAAACACTCCCTCTACATCGTCCTGTCAAACACTCCCTCTACACCGTCCCATCAAACACTCCCTCTACACTGTCCCGTCAAAAAAATTCCCACTACACCGTCCCATCAAACACTCCCTCTACACCGTCCCGTCAAACACTCCCTCTACACCGTCCCATCAAACACTCCCTCTACACCGTCCCATCAAACACTCCCACTACACCGTCCCGTCAAACACTCCCTCTGCACCGTCCCATCAAACGCTCCCTCTACACCGTCCCGTCAAACACTCCCTCTACACCGTCCCATCAAACACTCCCTCATCACCGTCCCGTCAAACACTCCCTCTACACCGTCCCATCAAACACTCCCACTACACCGTCCCATCAAACAGTCCCACTACACCGTCCCGTCAAACACTCCCTCCACACCGTCCAATCAAACACTCCCACTACACCGTCCCGTCAAACACTCCCACTACACCGTCCCATCAAACACTCCCTCTACACCGTCCCGTCAAACAGTCCATCTACACCGTCCCATCAAACACTCCCTCTACACTGTCCCATCAAACACTCCCACTACACCGTCCCATCAAACACTCCCTCTACTCCGTCCTGTCAAACACTCCCTCTACACTGTCCCATCAAACACTCCCTCTACACCGTCCCATCAAACACTCCCACTACACTGTCCCATCAAACACTCCCTCTACACCGTCCTATCAAACACTCCCTCTACACTGTCCCATCAAACACTCCCTCTACACCGTCCCATCAAACACTCCCTCTACACTGTCCCGTCAAACACTCCCTCTACACCGTCCCGTCAAACACTCCCACTACACCGTCCCATCAAACACTCCCTCTACACCGTCCCGTCAAACAGTCCATCTACACCGTCCCATCAAACACTCCCTCTACACCGTCCCATCAAACACTCCCTCTACACCGTCCCGTCAAACACTCCCTCTACACCGTCCCATCAAACACTCCCACTACACCGTCCCATCAAACACTCCCTCTACACCGTCCCGTCAAACACTCCCTCTACACCGTCCCATCAAACACTCCCTCTACACCGTCCCGTCAAACACTCCCTCTACACCGTCCCATCAAACACTCCCACTACACCGTCCCATCAAACACTCCCTCTACACCGTCCCGTCAAACACTCCCACTACACCGTCCCATCAAACACTCCCTCTACACCGTCCCGTCAAACACTCCCTCTACACTGTCCCATCAAACACTCCCTCTACACCGTCCCATCAAACACTCCCACTACACTGTCCCATCAAACACTCCCTCTACACCGTCCCATCAAACACTCCCTCTACACTGTCCCATCAAACACTCCCTCTACACCGTCCCATCAAACACTCCCTCTACACTGTCCCATCAAACACTCCCTCTACACCGTCCCGTCAAACACTCCCACTACACCGTCCCATCAAACACTCCCTCTACACCGTCCCGTCAAACAGTCCATCTACACCGTCCCATCAAACACTCCCTCTACACCGTCCCATCAAACACTCCCTCTACACCGTCCCGTCAAACACTCCCTCTACACCGTCCCATCAAACACTCCCACTACACCGTCCCATCAAACACTCCCTCTACACCGTCCCGTCAAACACTCCCTCTACACCGTCCCATCAAACACTCCCACTACACCGTCCCATCAAACACTCCCTCTACACCGTCCCGTCAAACACTCCCTCTACACCGTCCCGTCAAACACTCCCTCTACACCGTCCCGTCAAACACTCCCTCTACACCGTCCCGTCAAACACTCCCTCTACACCGTCCCGTCAAACACTCCCTCTACACCGTCCCGTCAAACACTCCCACTACACCGTCCCATCAAACACTCCCTCTACACCGTCCCGTCAAACACTCCCTCTACACCGTCCAATCAAACACTCCCACTTCCCATCAAACACTCCCACTACACCGTCCCATCAAACACTCCCACTACACCGTCCCATCAAACACTCCCACTACACCGTCCCATCAAACACTCCCTCTACACTGTCCCATCAAACACTCCCTCTACACCGTCCCGTCAAACACTCCCTCTGCACCGTCCCGTCAAAAATTGTTAGATACAGAGTAAAACTTCCTGACCCCAGTCTGAGTGATGCCCCCAAGGAGCGAGAGGTGAAGGAATCTGTTGAACCTCCTGCATCCGTTGGCTGTGATAAACGGTTTGAATGCTGTTTGGGGCTGGAATTGTGTTTTTATGGATTTGAACAATAATAAACCTCTGCGAGCAGCTGGTGAAATGTGGAGTGGCTCGTGACCCAGATGTGTTAGTGAATATTTCTCGACTGCACATCAGCATCTGTTTCAATGGACCCGATTTTTGCTAACTCCTAATGCACTGTGGGATCTCAAACAGGAAAAGAGCAGTGGAATCTGCTTCAGAATCTCCCAAACTCTCCCTCCCACCTCCTCTGGGGAGAGTTTCCTACCTCCCTTCGCATGATTCAATGTCACTCCATTTTACCTCTTTGGTCCCAAATCAAGTGACGGTTGGACAGAACGGCACAGACTGGAGGCGATCTGATCCCCGGTCCCCGGGGACACGGTGTCAGGGGGATTACAGGGTGGGGGAGGGGCGATTACAGGGTGGGGGAGGGGCGATTACAGGGTGGGGGAGGGGCGATTACAGGGTGGGGGAGGGGGGATTACAGGGTGGGGGAGGGGCGATTACAGGGTGGGGGAGGGGCGATTACAGGGTGGGGGAGGGGCGATTACAGGGTGGGGAGGGGCGATTACAGGGTGGGGGAGGGGGATTACAGGGTGGGGGAGGGGCGATTACAGGGTGGGGGAGGGGGATTACAGGGTGGGGAGGGGGATTACAGGGTGGGGGAGGGGCGATTACAGGGTGGGGGAGGGGCGATTACAGGGTGGGGGAGGGGCGATTACAGGGTGGGGAGGGGCGATTACAGGGTGGGGGAGGGGCGATTACAGGGTGGGGAGGGGCGATTACAGGGTGGGGGAGGGGCGATTACAGGGTGGGGGAGGGGCGATTACAGGGTGGGGGAGGGGCGATCACAGGGTGGGGGAGGGGCGATTACAGGGTGCGGGAGGGACGATTACAGGGTGGGGGAGGGGCGATTACAGGGTGGGGAGGGGCGATTACAGGGTGGGGAGGGGGATTACAGGGTGGGGAGGGGCGATTACAGGGTGGGGAGGGGCGATCACAGGGTGGGGGAGGGGCGATTACAGGGTGGGGAGGGGCGATTACAGGGTGGGGAGGGGGATTACAGGGTGGGGAGGGGGATTACAGGGTGGGGAGGGGCGATTACAGGGTGGGGGAGGGGCGATTACAGGGTGGGGAGGGGGATTACAGGGTGGGGAGGGGCGATTACAGGGTGGGGAGGGGCGATCACAGGGTGGGGGAGGGGCGATTACAGGGTGCGGGAGGGACGATTACAGGGTGGGGGAGGGGCGATTACAGGGTGGGGAGGGGGATTACAGGGTGGGGAGGGGCGATTACAGGGTGGGGGAGGGGCGATTACAGGGTGGGGAGGGGGATTACAGGGTGGAGAGGGGCGATTACAGGGTGGGGAGGGGGATTACAGGGTGGGGGAGGGACGATTACAGGGTGGGGGAGGGGCGATTACAGGGTGCGGGAGGGACGATTACAGGGTGGGGAGGGACGATTACAGGGTGGGGAGGGGGATTACAGGGTGGGGGAGGGACGATTACAGGGTGGGGGAGGGACGATTACAGGGTGGGGGAGGGGCGATTACAGGGTGGGGAGGGCGATTACAGGGTGGGGAGGGGGATTACAGGGTGCGGGAGGGGCGATCACAGGGTGGGGGAGGGGCGATTACAGGGTGCGGGAGGGACGATTACAGGGTGGGCGAGGGACGATTACAGGGTGGGGGAGGGACGATTACAGGGTGCGGGAGGGGTGTTGACCAGTTTTCCAAGAACAGGCTTTAAGTGACTCTCCCCCGCCCCGGAGAGGTGATGTGTTGGGGTGGGGGTGGTCCCTAGCCTTTGTGGAAGAGTGGTGGCTGGAACAGGGGAGTTTAAAGAGAGATTAAAGAAATTGAAGACAGGTTTGAGGCACAGAGAATGTGTGAGGAGCTGGGAGGGTCTGGGGATTGGGGCAGGAGGAAAGAGTGCACGAGTCCTGGGTAAGGAAAGATCAGGTCAGCACTAAGGGTGCAAACCGCCCGCCAGCATGGTGTCAGAGGGAGGGTCATCACACCCTTGAGTTAAGGTCGAACATTCTCTCCTACACCTCCTATTATCTCACTTTAGTATCACTTCAGTCGCTTAACCATCTCCTGTTTTACATTTAAACACTTTACAATTCATTCTGTTTCTTCTCTTATGTGTGTTTTTATTCGTTCATGGGATGTGGGCGTCGCTGGCGAGGCCGGCATTTATTGCCCATCCCTAATTGCCCTTGAGAAGGTGGTGGTGAGCCGCCTTCTTGAACCGCTGCAGTCCGTGTGGTGACGGTTCTCCCACAGTGCTGTTAGGAAGGGAGTTCCAGGATTTTGACCCAGCGACGATGAAGGAACGGCGATATATTTCCAAGTCGGGATGGTGTGTGACTTGGAGGGGAACGTGCAGGTGGTGTTGTTCCCATGCGCCTGCTGCCCTTGTCCTTCTAGGTGGTAGAGGTCACGGGTTTGGGAGGTGCTGTCGAAGAAGCCTTGGCGAGTTGCTGCAGTGCATCCTGTGGATGGTACACACTGCAGCCACAGTGCGCCGGTGGTGAAGGGAGTGAATGTTTAGGGTGGTGGATGGGGTGCCAATCAAGCGGGCTGCTTTGTCCTGGATGGTGTCGAGCTTCTCGAGTGTTGTTGGAGCTGCACTCATCCAGGCAAGTGGAGAGTATTCCATCACACTCCTGACTTGTGCCTCGTAGATGGTGGAAAGGCTTTGGGGAGTCAGGAGGTGAGTCACTCGCCGCAGAATACCCAGCCTCTGACCTGCTCTCGTAGCCACAGTATTTATGTGGTTGGTCCAGTTAAGTTTCTGGTCAATGGTGACCCCCAGGATGTTGATGGTGGGGGATTCGGCGATGGTGATGCCGTTGAATGTCAAGGGGAGGTGGTTAGACTCTCTCTTGTTGGAGATGGTCATTGCATGGCACTTGTCCGGTGCGAATGTTACTTGCCACTTATCAGCCCAAGCCCGGATGTTGTCCAGGTCTTGCTGCATGCGGGCACGGACTGCTTCATTATCTGAGGGATTGCAAATGGAACTGAACACTGTGCAATCATCAGCGAACATCCGCATTTCTGAAATTATGATGGAGGGAAGGTCATTGATGAAACAGCTGAAGATGGTTGGGCCGAGGACACTGCCCTGAGGAACTCCTGCAGCAATGCCCTGGGGCTGAGATGATTGGCCTCCAACAACCACTACCATCTTCCTTTGTGCTAGGCATGACTCCAGCCACTGGAGAGTTTTCCCCCTGATTCCCATTGACTTCAATTTTACTCGGGCTCCTTGGTGCCACACTCGGTCAAATGCTGCCTTGATGTCAAGGGCAGTCACTCTCACTTCACCTCTGGAATTCAGCTCTTTTGTCCATGTTTGGACCAAGGCTGTAATGAGGTCTGGAGCCGAGTGGTCCTGGCGGAACCCACTTAGCAGCAGTGAGCAAGTTATTGATGTGTGTGTGTCTGTCTATGACTGTGTGTGTGTCTGTGTGTGTGTCTGTCTATGACTGTGTGTGTGTCTGTGTGTGTGTCTGTCTATGACTGTGTGTGTGTCTGTGTGTGTGTCTGTCTATGACTGTGTGTGTGTCTGTGTCTATGACTGTGTGTGTGTCTGTGTGTGTGTGTCTGTCTATGACTGTGTGTGTGACTGTGTGTGTGTGTGTCTGTGTCTATGACTGTGTGTGTGTGTCTGTGTGTGTGTCTGTCTATGATTGTGTGTGTGTCTGTGTGTGTGTGTCTGTGTGTGTGTGTCTGTCTATGACTGTGTGTGTGTCTGTGTGTGTGTCTGAGTCTATGTTGGTGAGTCTTCCCATCCCCCTTCCCTTTGTTTTGTTCCTTTATAAATACTGTTCATCTGTAATTTCTCCAGTTCTACTGAAGAGTTCACATCCAAAATGGTAATTTGTCTCGGCCTCTGTCTGATCTGCTGAATATTTCCAGCTTCTTTCCTT
Source organism: Heptranchias perlo (assembly GCF_035084215.1). Lineage (NCBI taxonomy): Eukaryota > Metazoa > Chordata > Chondrichthyes > Hexanchiformes > Hexanchidae > Heptranchias > Heptranchias perlo. The sequence goes on from NC_090354.1 coordinate 759,589, forward strand.
GTGTTTCAGATTTGCAGTTAATGATTTTTTTGCTTTTTCTTCTCTTTGACAAGATCAGCTGTCTCGCCACTCCTCATGTCTCAGTTTCCGGCTCACTGTTTGTTGCTTGATGTGGTGGGTGTGGTGGCTCCTTGGGGATTTTTGGTGTTAAAGGAGTTTTGTAAATAAGTTCAGATTCCTCGTGTATTTCCAGCATTTTCTGGTTTCTTTGTTGTCTTTATAATTTGATTGACACAGAAATCCTATTTATGAAATCTAGAATCTAGAACATGCTGAATGACAGTCTGGGCTGTGACTGGAGATGGACGGTCTGGGACAGTCTGTCTGGGACTGGAGATGGACGGTCAAGGACAGTCTGTCTGGGACTGGAGATGGACGGTCACGGACGGCCTGTCTGGGACTGGAGATGGACGGTCAAGGACAGTCTGTCTGGGACTGGAGATGGACGGTCAAGGACAGTCTGTCTGGGACTGGAGATGGACGGTCTGGGACAGTCTGTCTGGGACTGGAGATGGACGGACTGGGCCAGTCTGTCTGGGACTGGAGATGGACGGTCTGGGACAGTCTGTCTGGGACTGGAGATGGACGGTCTGGGGCAGTCTGTCTGAGACTGGAGATGGACGGTCTGGGACAGTCTGTCTGGGACTGGTCGTGGACGGTCAGGGACACTCTGTTTGGGACTGGAGCTGGACGGTCTGGGACAGTCTGTCTGGGATTGGGGGTGGACAGTGTGTCTGGGACTGGAGATGGACGGTCTGGGACAGTCTGTCTGGGACTGGAGATGGACGGTCTGGGACAGTCTGTCTGGGACTGGAGATGGACGGTCTGGGACAGTCTGTCTGGGACAGGAGATGGTCAGTCTGGGGCAGTCTGTCTGGGACTGGAGATGGACGGTCTGGGACAGTCTGTCTGGGACTGGAGATGGACGGTCTGGGACAGTCTGTCTGGGACTGGAGATGGACGGTCAAGGACAGTCTGTCTCGGACTGGAGATGGACGGTCACGGACGGCCTGTCTGGGACTGGAGATGGACGGTCAAGGACAGTCTGTCTGGGACTGGAGATGGACGGTCAAGGACAGTCTGTCTGGGACTGGAGTAGGACGGTCAAGGACAGTCTGTCTGGGACTGGAGATGGACGGTCTGGGACAGTCTGTCTGGGACTGGAGATGGACGGACTGGGCCAGTCTGTCTGGGACTGGAGATGGACGGTCTGGGACAGTCTGTCTGGGACTGGAGATGGACGGTCTGGGGTAGTCTGTCTGAGACTGGAGATGGACGGTCTGGGACAGTTTGTCTGGGACTGGTCGTGGACGGTCAGGGACACTCTGTTTGGGACTGGAGCTGGACGGTCTGGGACAGTCTGTCTGGGATTGGGGGTGGACAGTGTGTCTGGGACTGGAGATGGACGGTCTGGGACAGTCTGTCTGGGACTGGAGATGGACGGTCTGGGACAGACTGTCTGGGACAGGAGATGGTCAGTCTGGGGCAGTCTGTCTGGGACTGGAGATGGACGGTCTGGGACAGTCTGTCTGGGACTGGAGATGGACGGTCTGGGACAGTCTGTCTGGGACTGGAGATGGACGGTCTGGGACAGTCTGTCTGGGACCGGAGTTGGACGGTCTTGGACAGTCTGTCTGGGACTGGAGATGGACGGTCTGGGACAGTCTGTCTGGGACTGGAGATGGACGGTCTGGGACAGTCTGTCTGGGACTGGAGATGGACGGCCTGGGACGGTCTGTCTGGGACTGGAGATGGATGGTCTGCGACAGTCTGTCTGGGACTGGAGCATGGCGGTCTGGGACAGTCTGTCTGGGTCTGGAAGTAAACGTTCAGAGACAGTCTGTCTGGGACTTGTGGTGGACATTCAGGGACAGTCTGTCTGGGACTGTAGATGGACGGACAGGGACAGTCTGTCTGGGACTGCATATGGACGGACAGGGACAGTCTGTCTGGGACCGGAGGTGGACGGTTAAGGACAGTCTGTCTGGGAGGAGAAAACAGTCAGGGACAGTCTGTCTGGGAGCGGAGGTGGACGATCTGGGCCAATCTGTCTGGGACTGGAGGTGCACGGTCCGGGGCAGTCTGTCTGGGACTGGAGGTGCACGGTCTGGGGCAGTCTGTCTGAGACTGGAGATGGACGGTCTGGGACAGTCTGTCTGGGACTGGAGATTGACAGTCTGGGGCAGTCTGTCTGAGACTGGAGATGGACGGTCAGGGACAGTCTGGGACTGGGTGTGGATGGTCAGGGTCAGTCTGTCTGGGTAGAGGAGACAGTCAGGGACAGTCTATCTGGGACTGGAGATTGACGGTCTGGGGCAGTCTGTCTGGGACTGGAGATGGACGGTCTGGGACAGTCTGTCTGGGACTGGAGATGGACGGTCTGAGGCAGTCGGTCTGGGACTGGAGATGGACGGTCTTGGACAGTCTGTCTGGGACTGGAGATGGACGGTCTGGGACAGTCTGTCAGGGACTGGAGATGGACGGTCTGGGACAGTCTGTCTGGAACTGGAGATGGACGGTCTGGGGATGTCTGTCTGGGACTGGAGATGGAGGGTCTGGGACAGTCTGTCTGGGACTAGAGATGGACGGTCTGGGGCAGTCTGTCTGGGACTGGAGATGGGCGGTCTGGGACAGTCTGTCTGGGTCTGGAGATGGACGGTCTGGGACAGTCTGTCTGGGTCTGGAGATGGACGGTCTGGGACAGTCTGTCTGGGTCTGGAGATGGACGGTCTGGGGCAGTCTGTCTGGGACTGGAGATGGAAGGTCTGGGGCAGTCTGTCTGGGACTGGAGATGGACGGTCTGGGACAGTCTATCTGGGAGGAGAAAACAGTCAGGGACAGTCTGTCTGAGAGCGGAGGTGGACGATCTGGACCAGTCTGTCTGGGACTGGAGGTGCACGGTCTGGGGCAGTCTGTCTGGGACAGGAGGTGCACGGTCTGGGGCAGTCTGTCTGAGACTGGAGATGGACGGTCAGGGACAGTCTGTCTGGGTGGACGAGACAGTCAGGGACAGTCTGTCTGGGACAGGAGATGGACGGTCTGGGACAGTCTGTCTGGGACTGGAGATGGACAGTCTGGGGCAGTATGTCTGAGACTGGAGATGGACGGTCAGCGACAGTCTGGGACTGGGTGTGGACGGTCAGGGTCAGTCTGTCTGGGTAGAGGAAACAGTCAGGGACAGTCAATCTGGGACTGGAGATTGACGGTCTGGGGCAGCCTGTCTGGGACTGGAGATGGACGGTCTGGGGCAGTCTGTCTGGGACTGGAGATGGACGGTCTGGGGCAGTCTGTCTGGGACTGGAGATGGACGGTCTGGGACAGTCTGTCTGGGACTGGAGATGGACGGTCTGGGACAGTCTGTCTGGGACTGGAGATGGACGGACTGGGCCAGTCTGTCTGGGACTGGAGATGGACGGTCTGGGACAGTCTGTCTGGGACTGGAGATGGACGGTCTGGGACAGTCTGTCTGGGACTGGAGATGGAGGGTCTGGGACAGTCTGTCTGGGACTAGAGATGGACGGTCTGGGGCAGTCTGTCTGGGACTGGAGATGGGCGGTCTGGGACAGTCTGTCTGGGTCTGGAGATGGACGGTCTGGGACAGTCTGTCTGGGTCTGGAGATGGACGGTCTGGGACAGTCTGTCTGGGTCTGGAGATGGACGGTCTGTGACAGTCTGTCTGGGTCTGGAGATGGACGGTCTGGGACAGTCTGTCTGGGACTGGAGATGGACAGTCTGGGGCAGTATGTCTGAGACTGGAGATGGACGGTCAGCGACAGTCTGGGACTGGGTGTGGACGGTCAGGGTCAGTCTGTCTGGGTAGAGGAAACAGTCAGGGACAGTCTATCTGGGACTGGAGATTGACGGTCTGGGGCAGTCTGTCTGGGACTGGAGATGGACGGTCTGGGGCAGTCTGTCTGGGACTGGAGATGGACGGTCTGGGGCAGTCTGTCTGGGACTGGAGATGCACGGTCTGGGACAGTCTGTCTGGGACTGGAGATGGACGGTCTGGGACAGTCTGTCTGGGACTGGAGATGGACGGACTGGGCCAGTCTGTCTGGGACTGGAGATGGACGGTCTGGGACAGTCTGTCTGGGACTGGAGATGGACGGTCTGGGGGAGTCTGTCTGAGACTGGAGATGGACGGTCTGGGACAGTCTGTCTGGGACTGGTCGTGGACGGTCAGGGACAGTCTGTTTGGGACTGGAGCTGGACGGTCTGGGACAGTCTGTCTGGGATTGGGGGTGGACAGTGTGTCTGGGACTGGAGATGGACGGTCTGGGACAGTCTGACTGGGACTGGAGATGCACGGTCTGGGACAGTCTGTCTGGGACTGGAGATGGACAGTCTGGGACAGTCTGTCTGGGACCGGAGGTGGACGGTCTGGGGCAGTCTGTCTGGGAGGAGAAAACAGTCAGGGACAGTCTGTCTGGGAGCGGAGGTGGACGATCTGGACCAGTCTGTCTGGGACTGGAGGTGTACGGTCTGGGGCAGTCTGTCTAGGACTGGTCGTGGACGGTCAGGGACAGTCTGTTAGGGACTGGAGCTGGACGGTCTGGGACAGTCTGTCTGCGACTGGAGATGGACGGTCTGGGACAGTCTGTCTGGGACAGGAGATGGTCAGTCTGGGGCAGTCTGTCTGAGACTGGAGATGGACGGTCTGGGACAGTCTGTCTGGGACTGGAGATGGACGGTCTGGGGATGTTTGTCTGGGACTGGAGATGGACGGTCTGGGACAGTCTGTCTGGGACTGGAGATGGACGGTCTGGGACAGTCTGTCTGGGACTGGAGCTGGACGGTCTGTGACAGTCTGTCTGGGACTGGAGATGGACGGACTGGGACAGTCTGTCTGGGTCTGTAGATGGATGGACTGGGTCTGTCTGTCTGAGTCTGGAGATGGTCGGTCTGGGACAGTCTGTCTGGGACTGGAGATGGACGGTCTGGGGATGTCTGTCTGGGACTGGAGATGGACGGTCTGGGACAGTCTGTCTGGGACTGGAGATGGACGGTCTGGGGCAATCTGTCTGGGACTGGAGATTGACAGTCTCGGACAGTCAGTCTGGGACTGGAGATGGGCGGTCTGGGACAGTCTGTCTGGGTCTGGAGGTGGACGGTCTGGGACAGTCTGTCTGGGACAGGAGATGGTCAGTCTGGGGCAGTCTGTCTGGGACTGGAGATGGACGGTCTAGGACAGTCTGTCTGGGACTGGAGATGGACGGTCTGGGACAGTCTGTCTGGGACTGGAGATGGACGGTCTGGGGATGTTTGTCTGGGACTGGAGATGGACGGTCTGGGACAGTCTGTCTGGGACTGGAGATGGACGGTCTGGGACAGTCTGTCTGGGACTGGAGCTGGACGGTCTGTGACAGTCTGTCTGGGACTGGAGATGGACGGTCTGGGGCAGTCTGTCTGGGACTGGAGATGGACGGTCTGTGGCGGTCTGTCTGGGTCTGGAGATGGACGGACTGGGACAGTCTGTCTGGGTCTGTAGATGGATGGACTGGGTCTGTCTGTCTGAGTCTGGAGATGGACGGTCTGGGACAGTCTGTCTGGGACTGGAGATGGACGGTCTGGGGATGTCTGTCTGGGACTGGAGATGGACGGTCTGGGACAGTCTGTCTGGGACTGGAGATGGACGGTCTGGGGCAATCTGTCTGGGACTGGAGATTGACAGTCTCGGACAGTCAGTCTGGGACTGGAGATGGGCGGTCTGGGACAGTCTGTCTGGGTCTGGAGGTGGACGGTCTGGGACAGTCTGTCTGGGTCTGGAGATGGACGGTCTGTGACAGTCTGTCTGGGTCTGGAGATGGACGGTCTGGGGCAGTCTGTCTGAGACTGGAGATGGACGGTCTGGGACAGTCTGTCTGGGACTGGTCGAGGACGGTCAGGGACAGTCTGTTTGGGACTGCAGCTGGACGGTCTGGGACAGTCTGTCTGGGATTGGGGGTGGACAGTCTGGGGCAGTCTGTCTGGGACTGGAGATGGTAGGTCTGGGACGGTCTGTCTGGGACTGCAGATGGACGGTCTGGGACAGTCTGTCTGGGACTGGAGATGGACGGTCTGGGGCAGTCTGTCTGGGTCTGGAGATGCACGGTCTGGGGCGGTCTGTCTGAGTCTGCAGATGGACGGTCTGGGACAGTCTGTCTGGGACTGGAGATGGACGGTCTGGGGATGTCTGTCTCGGACTGGAGATGGACGGTCTGGGACAGTCTGTCTGGGACTGGAGATGGACGGTCTGGGGATGTCTGTCTGGGACTGGAGATGGACGGTCTGGGACAGTCTGTCTTGGACTGGAGATGGACGGTCTGGGGCAGTCTGTCTGGGACTGGAGATGGACAGTCTCGGACAGTCTGTCTGGGTCTGGAGATGGACGGTCTGTGACAGTCTGTCTGGGTCTGGAGATGGACGGTCTGGGACAGTCTGTCTGGGTCTGGAGATGGACGGTCTGGGGCAGTCTGTCTGGGACTGGAGATGGACGGTCTGGGACAGTCTGTCTGGGACTGGAGGTGGACGGTCTGGGGCAGTCTGTCTGGGACTGGAGATGGACGGTCTGGGACAGTCTGTCTGGGACTGGAGATGGACGGTCAGGGACAGTCTGTCTGGGACTGGTCGTGGACGGTCAGGGACCGTCTGTTTGGGACTGGAGCTGGATGGTCTGGGACAGTCTGTCTGGGATTGGGGGTGGACAGTCTGTCTGGGACTGGAGATGGACGGTCTGGGGCAGTCTGTCTGGGACTGGAGATGGACGGTCTGGGACAGTCTGTCTGGGACTGGAGATGGGCGGTCTGGGACATTCGGTCTGGGATAGGAGATGGACCGTCTGGGGATGTCTGTCTCGGACTGGAGATGGACGGTCTGGGACAGTCTGTCTGGGACTGGAGATGGACGGTCTGGGACAGTCTGTCTGGGACTGGAGATGGACGGTCTGGGGATGTCTGTCTGGGACTGGAGATGGACGGTCTGGGACAGTCTGTCTGGGACTGGAGATGAACGGTCTGGGACAGTCTGTCTGGGACTGGAGATGGACGGTCTGGGGATGTCTGCCTGGGACTGGAGATGGACGATCTGGGACAGTCTGTCTGGGTCTGGAGATGGACGGACTGGGACAGTCTGTCTGGGACTGGAGATGGACGGTCTGGGGATATCTGTCTGGGACTGGAGATGGACGGTCTGGGACAGTCTGTCTGGGACTGGAGATGGACGGTCTGGGAATGTCTGCCTGGGACTGGAGATGGACGATCTGGGACAGTCTGTCTGGGTCTGGAGATGGACGGTCTGGGACAGTCTGTCTGGCTCTGGAGATGGACGGTCTGGGACACTATGTCTGGGTCTGGAGATCGATGGTCTGGGACAGTCTGTCTGGGACTGGAGATGGACGGTCTGGGTCAGTCTGTCTGGGTGTGCAGATGGACGGTCTGGGGCAGTCTGTCTGGGTCTGGAAATGGACGGTCTGAGACTGTCTGTCTGGGTCTGGAGATGGACGGTCTGGGACAGTCTGACTGGGACTGGAGATGGACGGTCTGGGACAGTCTGTCTGGGACTGGAGATGGACGGTCTGGGGATGTCTGTCTGGGACTGGAGATTGACGGTCTGGGACGGTCTGTCTGGGACTGGAGATGGACGGTCTGGGACAGTCTGTCTGGGACTGGAGATGGACGGTCTGGGGCAGTCTGTCTTGGTCTGGAGATGGACGGTCTTGGACAGTCTGTCTGGGACTGGAGATGGACGGTCTGGGACAGTCTGTCTGGGTCTGGAGGTGGACGGTCTGGGGCAGTCTGTCTGGGACCGGAGGTGGTCGGTCTGGGACAGTCTGTCTGGGACTGGAGATGGACGGTCTGGGGCAGTCTGTCTGGGACTGGAGATGGACTGTCTGGGACAGTCAGTCTAGGTCTGGAGATGGACCGTCTGGGACAGTCTGTCTGGGTCTGGAGATGGACGGTCTGGGGATGTCTGTCTGGGACTGGAGATGGACGGTCTGGGGATGTCTGTCTGGGACTGGAGATGGACGGTCTGGGACAGTCTGTCTCGGTCTGGAGATGGACGGTCTGGGACAGTCTGCCTCGGTCTGGAGATGGACGGTCTGGGGCAGTCTGTCTGGGACTGGAGATGGGCGGTCTGGGACAGTCTGTCTGGGACTGGAGATGGACGGTCTGGGGATGTCTGTCTGGGACTGGAGATGGACGGTCTGGGGCAGTCTGTCTGGGACTGGAGATGGACGGTCTGGGGCAGTCTGTCTGGGACTGGAGATGGACGGTCTGGGGCAGTCTGTCTGGGACTGGAGATGGACGGTCTGGGGCAGTCTGTCTGGGACTGGAGATGGACGGTCTGGGGCAGTCTGTCTGGGACTGGAAGTCACTGAAGTTGTTGCGAGAAGTCACCAAACTTCAAATTTTGTGCACAGCGCCGCCCTTCGGCCGCACCGTGGCACTGCAGCCGACAGCGCCATCCGCTGCTCAGGAGGAGGTACTGCGGGCCGAATCGGGCGTCCATCGCCATCTGCTGCTCGGGAGGAGGTACTGCGGTCTGTGTAGAGCGCCATCCGCTGCTCGGGAGGAGGTACTCCGGGTGGAGTAGGGCGGCCATCGCCATCTACTGCTCGGGAGGAGGTACTGCGGGGTGCTGACAGCGCCATCCTGTGTTCAGGAGGAGGTATCGTGTGTTGCGGACAGCGCCATCTTGCGGTTTTGTGAGAAAACGGGGCAGTCCGGAAGTAGATGTTTGACCTCTGGAAGATCTGAGTTTCCGGCTGAGCGGTACTGAAGCCGCAATGGCGTCGGTGTTTTGAAAGCTGAAGGCAGGCTGCTGCCAGCAATCCGCCTCCATCGGCCTCAGTAGCGGCCAGAGAGGCGCCTAGGACTTATTATCATATTGCAGAATGTCCTATATACACGCTGATAGCGCCATTTGCTGAGAATCAAAGGGATATCATTGATAAAAACTTAAATACCAGATACAAGTTTTTTTGCGTTCGTTAATCCAATTTGCCGGACTCCAACTCAACTCAAAACGAAATAAAATAAGTTTTTAATGTTTGGAAACGGCGCCCATCCTGTAAAAAATCTTCAGGAGCCAAAACATTGCCAGGAAAATCCAAGCCCCAGGCACCAGTTATTGTGCCTTAAAGTAAAGCCCGAAGTTGCTGCCAGTGGCGGCCCAGCAGAGTAAAGATTATGGAAGAAAAGGAACACTTGGGGTGAATGTTCAGACAGAGGATCAGGATCAGGGCCGCCGTCAGCACACTCTCACTTTACTAGTTTTGCTGTTTGTTTGTGTTGACCGGGAGGAGATGCCGGGCTCGGAGAGACCTGGGACTAAGGTGGACGGAGGCAGTGGCTCGGCCTCCCTGCAGCCCGGCTCCAGCAGCAGAGAGCGGCGCAAAGCAGCGTCGAAGCACAAGAGACACCGAGCCAAGCACAGCCGGGACTCGCTGGGAGCGGCCACGCAGCCTCCGCTCGCCAAGGTGAAGTCCCTGGTGGAGTACGACGACATCAGCTCCGACTCTGACACTTTTTCCGAGGTCACCGTGAAGTCCGAACGGAGGGAGAAGGAAGAACGGACGGGCTCGGACAAAGCGGCTAAAGTTCACAAGCATCATCATCACCATCCGCACAAACGGGTTAAGGAACACCACAAATCGAAGGAGACGGAGAGGGTTAAAGACCGGGGCAGAAGGCTGGAGAAAGGGCCTGAGTCTGGTAAATCCAGTACCAGCAGAGAAAGGACTTCTTCAAAAAGGCAGATGATGGAGGAGGAGGACAGCGGGAAGAAGGACCGAGCTTCACCGTCTTTGAAGCACAGCAGCAAGGAGTCAAAGTCTGCGAAATTGTACAAAGAGAGGGGGAAGAGAGAGAAGAGGAGCAATCAACACACAAGGAGCGACTGAAGAGCCAGAAGAGGAGCAAGGAAACACCACGTGGTTATCGCACGTCGCCCAGTCCGAAAAAGAAAGGCGGGAGCCCGAGGCACAAGCGGTCGGCGAGCCCAAGTCGGGAAGACAGCCCCTTTGGGACGTACAGCAAAGGTTATGATGCCAGTCCTGTTTATAGGTCTCGGACTTCAAGTAATTACGATGTTTACCGGCGAAGTCCTGGTGATTCCAGCCGGAAACAGTCGGCGAGTCCGCCGTACTACGGTTCCAGGGAGCCCGCTGCCTACCAAAGCAGTTATAATGTGCGATCGCCAAGTCCTTATGCCAGGAGGCAAAGGTCATCGAGCCCCTACAACAGACATCGATCGCCCAGCTATGACAGACACAGCAGCTCGTACGATTATAGTGGGAGATCGCCAAGTCCATACAGCAGGAGGCGTTCAGTCAGCCCGTACAGTACGAGACGGTCACTCAGCCAAAGCCCGGTACCCAGGTACAGACTGCTCTTTACCAATTTACTAATTTCTTACAGTAGATCTAACTGAAACTGACCAGTGTCAGTACATTGCTAACTCGGTTTATAGTGTGAGATGGTTTGGGGGGCTGTTCGACTGTCCCTGTCCCCCACCAGAGGATGGGGCAGTGAGACCCCTTTGCTGGCAGGCTTTAGGCCCACTGCGTTCATGTCTCCACAAGACTCACCGCTCTGACGCTGATGTTGTGGGCGGCTCCCTCTCCCCTCCCCCTCCCCCTCCCCTCCCCCCTCCCCCTCCCCCCTCCCCCTCCCCCCTCCCCCTCCCCTCTCCCCTCCCCCCCTGCCCCCCTCCCCCCTGCCCCTGCCCCCTCCCCTCTGCCCCTGCCCCCCTCCCCTCCTGCCCCCCTCCCCTCCTGCCCCCCTCCCCCCCTGCCCCTGCCCCCCTCCCCCCCTGCCCCTGCCCCCCTCCCCCCGCCCCCCTCCCCCCCTGCCCCTGCCCCCCTCCCCCTGCCCCCCTCCCCCCCTGCCCCTGCCCCCCTCCGCCCCCTCCTCCCCCCCTCCCCCCCTCCTCCCCCCCCTCCCCCTCCCCCCCCTCCCCCTCCTCCCCCTCCCCCCCCTCCCCCTCCA